>NC_081193.1:57854015-58104015 GCF_902713425.1 Acipenser ruthenus
TAGATTAGGGAAAGGGTACAAAATAATATCCAAGTGTTTGGATATCCCAGTGAGCACAGTTGGATCAATAATCAGGAAGTGGAAGCTCCATCACACCACCCAGGCACTGCCAAGAAAAGGCCGTCCCTCAAAACTCCGCGCTCAAACAAGAAGGAGACTTGTGAAAGAAGCCACAGAGAGACCAACAATCACTTTGAAGGAGCTATAGAGTTCAGTGGCTGGGAGTGGAGTAATGGTGCACCAGTCAACCATATCAAGAGCTCTGCATAACACTGGCCTGTATGCGAGGGTGGCAAGAAAGAAGACGTTACTCAAAAAGTACCATCTGAAAACACGTCTGGAGTTTGCCAGAAAGCATGAGAGTGACCCAGCTGCGATGTGGGAAAAGGTTTTGTGGTAAGATGAGACCAAGATAGAGCTTTTTGGCCAAAACTCAAAGCGCTATGTGTGGCGCAAACCTAACACTGCCCATGCCTCAAGACACACCATCCCTACAGTGAATTATGGTGGTGGCAGCATCATGCTGTGGGGATGCTTCTCATCAGCTGGGACTGGGCATCTTGTTAAAATTGAAGGAAGAATGGATGGAGCAAAATACAGGGAAATACTGCAAGAGAACCTGCTTCAGTCCGCTAAAAAACTGAAGCTTGGGAGGAAATTCACCTTTCAGCAGGACAATGATCCCAAGCACAAGGCCAAAGCAACATTGGAGTGGCTCAAGAACAAAAAGGTGAATGTCCTACAGTGGCCCAGTCAAAGTCCTGATCTCAATCCCATTGAGAATCTGTTGCACTATTTGAAAATTGCGGTCCACAAGCGCCGTCCAACCAACCTGAACAACCTGGAGCAAATCTGCCAAGAACAATGGGCCAAAATCACTCCGACACTGTGTGCAAAGCTGGTACATACTTACCCCAAAAGACTTAAAGCTGTTATTGCAGCGAAAGGTGGCTCTACCAAATATTAATGTGTGGGGATTGAATACTTATGCAAGCAAGATATTTCAGTTTTTTATTTTTCTTAAAAATATTTCCCAACGTAAAACCAATGTCACCTTACAATAATTGATTTTGAGTTTCAGTGTTTTAAAATAAAATATCAAACAGAACGAAATTTCAATGTACCATTTGTAATTCAGTAATATGAGAGAATTGGTCAGGGGTCTGAATACTTTTGCAAGGCACTGTATATATAATATAACTCCAATGCAGTGTTCTTTTTTATCGTTTTGCCTCTCCTTGTTCCAGCATGGGATCACAGAAGTGAAGGTGGAAGACACTCCTGATGGACACATCCTCCACCTGCAGGACGAAGACACACTGATCCAGCTAGAAGAAGACTCCACTCACATCATCTGTGACAACAATGAGATGCTGCGAGCCACTCTCAGGGACCTGGTGCTCCGATTCCTGCAGAAATTCTGATAGACCTGGTCCTGAGAACTCCAACAAAGACTCTCTTTCACAAAGTGCTCCATAATCATCTGCTCTGCCATGTCCAAATATTTGAGAACTGAGCCAGTTTACATCTCTTTAGTATGCAGTGCCATTACTCCTTTCCCCAAATATATTATCAGTAGTCCCTGCAGTGCTGCTGAAAAAAAGATTACAGCATGTAAAAAAAGAAAGCTTACCAAACCGTGTCCTCAGTGATAAGATGCCCTATAACATACCAGTGAGATCTGTACAGAAGGTCTAGGAGGCCTGGTTGTCCTGTGGATTAGTGTGCCTACAGCAATTTCATTAACCCTGTTTTACTTGGTTGCAACAGGTTGACATTTTCACTAATGTATATGCTGGAAGTATTTAAATGGATATTAAAACAAGAGCCCTTATCTATTGATGGTGGTCCTTTCTTACCTTTTTGCATGTGCAAAAAAGGCCAGAGCCCTGCAGCTGGTTAAGAAGAAAAGAAGGTCTTTAGTGATTGCTGATAAGTTATTTTCACTACCAGCCCAACAGGAAAGCAGCAGGGAGTTTTTTTGTTGTTTTCACTTTTGAACAACACTTTTATTTGTGATTGTATTCAAATAAACTACTGGTTTTGTAACTGTAAATTTGATTTGACAATTCATCATTTTTATGTCTTTATTTTGAGTCATCACCTTTGAGAAACGTCAGTCATTTGTGGCAGACTTTGATAGAAGGAATATTATCAGATCAGCTAGCCTTGCCCTTGCCCATTGTAAACTGACTTTCCACAGGGAGATTCAGAAGAATCAGTCATGAAATGGACAATCCATTCACACAAAAACAGGTTACTAGAGGTGACCAGGGTTTATATGTTTAAATGGGAAGTGCAGCATAGAAATGTCAGCAAGGAGTGTTCAGTAAATTGTATTATACTTTAATAACCAACAAGATTATGTTATATGACCAATCAAAGGATTATAATGATTCTGTCCAACCCCTGGATGTTACCCATTGTATTTTAAAAATTATATAAAAAATATTTTTACCACATACATATTTAAAATGATAGATACACATTTCTCATACAACAGTTTATATCAACATCTTAGGAATTACAACACTGACATTGATCTCAAAAGTGGCTCAAGGTAACATTTCCTGTATACAAGTAAATCTGTCAGTAATTATATTTTAGGGACTAGCCAGTGTGCTGGATTGCTTTGGGTCAAGCATGTGTATTGTGAGAACAAAAATTCCAGATCAAAGTGGCTCAACATAATGAGCCATGCAGTTCATACTCAGCTGGAAGAAAGAAAAAATGATAATACTTAAAGCATTTGAGATTACACGTGAGATACTGAACTAGCTTGAACATGAGAAGGGGTCAGGGCAAGATAATGGTAATCCACACAGAGATGCTGTTTTGAAAAAATCAAATGTAACACTTGAGACAATTGAAAAACCAGGTTGATACATCCATCAATTAACTTAATGAATACATGTATCTTATTGAACTGCAAATTCAATGTTGCGTGCCTGAATTCAGACTCAAAAACGTAGCCAGTAAAACAGGTTTAGCACTTTCAGTTTCTGTAGAACAAAATAGGAAAAGGCTTACATTTTTAAGCAATTATCTTTGTGTACAATAGCACATTTTTGCTGCATGCAGCAGCTGTTTAAAATGAAAAGCAAAACAATGACTTCATAATATTGACACTTCCTGATGCAATATGACAATGGGTACATGATGAATGTACAGTGAGATACCATCTTATTGATATTATGTTTGTTTTCAGTACTAAAAAGAGGATTACGATTATCCTTACCCAAGTTCTCATGACTTACAGAACAATACAAATTACATAGTGCTCATCACCATGCTAATACAAATTAAGAAATCACTAATGAGAGGTTATAATCAGATCCAACTATTAAAAAAAATACCACTGCTCTATTTTCAACAATTCAGTTGTCAATTTTTCTACATGCCTGTGTGTTTTCTACCAATGATATTGCATTTTTTGATCACCTGATTTCACTCTCAATTTAGGCCCTGTCCACACTACATAACCGATCTTGAACTGTACTCAAACAAGTTTTAATTAGTCCAGCTCAAAGCCTCCACACTAAAGTACCGTCTCATGTTTATTCAGGCTTAATGTGTACAAACACTATTCAAATAGTCCGGTTACAGTTCCTAGTAGCGGAATCGACTGGGACATAATATGACATTATCCCACCATGCTTTATGTTTACAACCGTGCAAGCCTGGAGCCCATGCCCACCGAAGACAAAGCGCTTCTTAGCATGAACGTGATGGAACGTTATAGAAACGCTTTGTTTCATAAAAACACAAGCTACATTATATTATAGGTAAGTCTACTATTTTGTCACGGAAATTGTGAAAATCGTGAATTTGAACAAAAGTTTGAAATCTTTGAAATGAAATTGGTTAGACACTTCATTTATTTCCTTTAAAAATGCAGTATGTCATGCAGTGAAAATACAAATATGTGAGTATCCTTTAAATTGCAGCATTTACGTGTAGCTATGTAGGTCAGCGAATGAGATTTGTATTTCGTAGCTGAGCGAGCTTGTAAATGAACACAGATCGTATGTTACTATAAACTCGCGGTTGTGATTTTCACACAGATCGTATGTTCCTGTAAACTCTCGGTTATGATCTTCACATACTTACAGCACTTGTTAATTTATTTTTTAAACAAAAGTGGGCTTGCATCTTCAAAAAATAATAATATTGATTTTATTTCTTGAAACTTTTTTCATACGATGTAGTGTACTTAATTAGTATGTTAAAAATAAACTCACTTTCTCTAAAACTAGACATTGCTAAAGAAAATACTTCATACTACTGTTGAACATCTTTTTTTTAAATTTATTTCCTGCAAACTGTGGATAAAATGAGGTTTATCTGTTTTCTAGGCTTTTTTCTGATCGTTGTGATGCCCCGTTTCCTCGACACTGTGACTTGACTTTTGAACTGTTTTTTTGTTTTTATTTTTGAAGGGGCAGTGCTCTGTAGGCTACTTAGAAACCAATTTAAACTTCTTGTTCTTATTAGTGAAGAAAACATATATACCATTTAATTTTGAGCATGGTAATAAAAACAATTATTTGACATGATGATTTTGTACATGTTTATGTACATTTATGCCAGGCACACACAGAGAAATAGGAACACAGTTTATTTCCGAATCTCTTTCACTACACAGCCAGTGTGAAAGCCTGCATCGTACAGTATTTAAAAAAAAAAAACATTGCCCTATCGCATTACTGTCAGTAAGATGGGGAGGTATCTTGCTGATGAAGTTATGATGTCACCTGCCTACATTTAAAACAGCCAATAAAATTACCTGATGGAGAGTTGACCAATTGAATGACAATAATCAAGAGAGAGACACCTATTCTCAAATCTTATAAAAAATACTTGCAAGATGGAAAATCAGTCTCTCAAAGCATACATAGCTTGCAAGGAAACTCTTATCTCAAAGCAAAAGAACAACTACACTCTCAATGGAAAAGCTACACTGAAACATCTCAGTGTTTACAATTGGACTGAATCACTGAAAAGACTCAACAAAATTGCTGTAACATTTCAACTTCAAATGATGAATAAAAAGGCTTTGTTACTACAAATCTAAAAATATGCTAAAATACACAAAGTAGTAAACAGAAAAATACTAAAGTTAACACCAAAGTACTGTTTAAATCTGTTCAAGTTGGCGCTACATCACTGGGAACAAACCGCATTGAAGTACACGGGAAGAGGAATATGGGATATGCAGTCCTGAAGAAAAATACATATTGGAGGGATGACCTAGAAGCATACTTGGTGGCATTTGAGGAGTTGGCTAATACTGTGTCATGGCCCCGAGAGTTCTGGGCAAGCCAATTAGGACCCTGTCTGATTGGAGAGGCACAGGCAGCTTACCAGGCTATGTCGGATGATGACACCGCTCAATCTTAACATCATGGAGAAGACCCACCATGTGAGGCTCAAGGAGTACAAAAGGTCCCTGAGTGCACGCCCCAGGGTGGTGGCACAACAACTCTGTGACCACATGGTACACTGGCTCACCCCAGCACTGAAAACAAGTGCACAGATGGGTGAAGCCATCGTCATCGAACAGTTTTGCCATGTGGTCAGCGCCAAGAACCAGGCGTGGATACGGTGCCACAACCCCAACACCCTGGACCATGCAGTAAAACTCACAGAGGACTTCGAGGACTCCCTGGTATCAGCCCAGTCCGGGCTACTCGCCGCTCCAACACCGCGGAGCATCCGAACACCACCTCCTCTCTCTGCTCCTCCACCCCCACCACCCAGACCAGGTCAATGACCTCCTACATCGCCAGCCCCAATGGGCAACCTTGCCTACCCTCCATGGAGACCAAGGTTGGCCCCCAGCTGGGGTAGAGGTGCTTCCCCCGCCCCGTTGCCATACTAGCAGCAGGAAAAATATATAACCGCTGTGCCCTCCTTTCCCCCTACCTGTTTTACGTGCCACCAGCTGGGTCATGTCCATCAGCTGGGTCATGTCCATCTGCGATGGAGTGTGACGTGGCCGCATGCAATCTGGCATCAGAAGCGGGTAAGCGAGGGGAAAATGGTCAGGAGGGGCCTTGTATTGTTAATGTAATTTTGGGAAATGTGAAAACCCATGCATTAGTGGACACAGGGTGTGGTCAAACCTTAATTAGAACGTGTGTTGTGGCAGCCACAAGGTCAGGTGGCTATCTCCTGTATCCATGGAGACACGGCAATATACCCCACACTAAAAGTATATTTATCGGTCGGTCCGATAAAACGTCACCTGGTAGTTAGGGTGGCGGAAAGACTACCACACCCAATAATTCTGGGTCAAGACTGGCCAAATTATAGAGAATTGGTGAAATTAATGGCATCCCCGACCACACACGTAAACGTGGCAAATGTTTTTTCCCTTTCAAACTGAAATGTTTTCTCCTATGTGCCGCCCAAGAAAGACAAATAAAGAGAGAAGGATGCGGAAATGGGATGGAGCATTAATGAAACAAGGCTGGGGTCTGGTGGGAGCCTGCTACAATGGTGACAAACGCCAGTCAAAGGGGGTCGGAACGCAGTGTGACCGAGATGGGCCATCAAGGGCAGATGTTACTCCTGCCCATCTCAATATACCTGACATGTGGCACTCAAGCGTGGACATAGTGTGGGGCCAAAATAACGACCCCTCACTAGTGCACACTTGGGGACAGGTCTGGTCTATTGAAGGTAAGGATGTTGAAAGCGCTGGGGCGCTAGTATTTCCACATTTCATTATCAAGGGGCAATTACTGTATAGGGTAAACCTTGCCACGGTCACAGGACAGCCTGTAACACAATTATTGGTTCTCCCGTCTTGTCGACTTTGCAGGGCACCTCGGAACTGACAAGACAAGGGAGCGAATATTGGCTCGATTTTAATGGGTAGGACTTCATAAAGATGTGTCGAAATATGTAGCCACATGCCCAGACTGCCAGCGAGTAGTCCCACTGCCGATTATTTCCACCCCCTTTGAACGCATTGCAATGGACATAGTTGGCCCTTTGCTACCTTCTGACTCCGGGTATACTCATATATTAGTGGTGGTAGATTACGCAACACGATACCCAGAGGCAGTTCCATTGAGGTCCACTAATGCCGCTGCAATAGCCAAAGAACTAGTGCAGATTATGGCTAGATTAGGGATCCCCATGGAAATCTTGACTGATCATGGAACTAACTTCTCGTCTAATACGTTACAGCAGGTATATAAAATATTAAAAGTACGTCCCATCAGGACGTCTGTTTATCATCCACAGACGGATTGGTGGAACGCTTTAATCAGACCTTGAAGTCGATGCTGAGACGATTTGTAAATCAGGAGAAAAACATTGGGCATCGCTTCTTCCCTACCTCCTTTTTGCAGTGAGAGGTGCCGCAGCGTTTGACAGGGTTCTCCCCCTTCGAGCTCTTGTATGGCCGACAGCCTTGCGGCATTCTCGATCTGTTGAGAGAGGGGTGGGAGGAGCACAAAGACTTGTCCAAAAATGTAGTGCAACATGTGCTCCTACTTAGAGATCGCATAGATTTGGTCAGTCATTTGGCCCAGGACAATCTCAAATCGGCTCACCACCGTCAACAGCAGCATTACAATCAAAATGCATTAATTTGAACCTTTCGACCTGGAGACAAGATGATGCTGCTGCTTCCCTCCTCAGAATCAAAACTATGTGCTAAATGGCAGGGGCCATATGAAGTGATTCGGGCTAAAGGAAAGGTGAATTATGAAATTAGACAGCCCGATCGCCGTAATGAAAAATAAATTTATCATATAAATTTATTAAAGCCCTGGCAGGCAAGGGAGGCCTTATTTATAGCCCCAGGCAATGTAGAGGATGATTTGGGCCCCGCTAGAGACCTCTAGCACAAAGGACATTTCGATGGGGGGAACAGTTACTTCCTGATCAGCAACATGAGCTGTGTATGTTAATTGAGGAATTCAACAATGTTTTTTCTGACGTGCCCGGTAGAACTAACCTTGATGAATATGCCATTGTCTCTCCCCCAGGTGTCACAGTGCGAGAGAGACCTTATCGGATCCCAGAAAGTCAACGAGGTGGCGTTCACAAAGAGGTATGCGACATGCTCAAACTTGGGGTGATTGAGCCTTCCAGGAGCGTGTGGTGCAGTCCAATTGTGATAGTGACCAAAAAGGACGGCACCAACCGCTTCAGCGTTGATTTCCACAAGGTAAACACTATTGCCAAGTTTGGTGCATATCCCATGCCTCGGGTTGACGGCTGGGGACGGCAAGGTTTATTTCCACTCTGGATCTGACAAAGGGATATTGGCAGATCCCATTAACTCGTAGTTCTAGAGAGAAAACCGCATTTTCAACACCAGAGGGGCTGTTTCATTTCACAACCATGCTGTTTGGGCTACATGGTGCGCCCAATCTCTAAAGGGCAGCCCGGCTGACAGCTAACTTGGGAAAATGTGCGTTTGCCTAGAAAGAGACACAATACTTGGGATTTATAATGGGGAATGGCAGGGTGAAACCCATTGTCACTAAGGTCCAGGCCTTGGTGGATGCGGCAATCCCCAAAACCAAGGCTCAGGTGAGGTCTCTACTGGGGTTAGCCGGTTATTACCGCTGCTTTATCCCCGAGTATGCCCCAGTGGTTAATCCCTTAGTTGACCTCACCAGGAAGAGTGCACCAAATTCAATTAAGTGGTCAGAAGAATGTCAGGGGGTGTTTGATATTGTTAAGCAGAGACTTTGCCAGGCCCCCGCTCTCATCACTCCAGACTTCACCAAGAGATTCATCCTCCACACCGATGTGTCGGATGTCGGTTTGGGTGCAGTCCTGTTCCAAATGGTACAGTGGCTCTCAAAAGTATTCACCCCCCTTGGACTTTTCCACATTTTATTGTGTTACAACATGGAATCAAGATGGATTTAATTAGGAGTGTTTGCCACTGATCAACACAAAAAAGTCCATAATGTCAAAGTGAAAAATAAAATCTACAAATTGTTCTAAATTAATTACAAATACAAAACAGAAAATAATTGATTGCATAATATTCACCCCCTTGAGTCAATATTTGGTAGAGGCACCTTTGGCAGCAATTACAGCCATGAGTCTATTTGGATAAGTCTCTACCAGCTTTGCACATCTGGACACTGCGATTTTTGCCCATTCTTCTTTGCAAAATTGCTCAAGCTCCGTCAAGTTGGACGGGGACCTTTGGCGAACAGCAATTTTCAACTCTTTCCACATATTCTCAATTGGATTGAGGTCCAGGCTTTGACTGGGCCACTCCAGGACATTGACCTTTTTGTTTTTAAGCCACTCCAGTGTGGCTTTGGCTGTATGTTTGGGGTCATTGTCCTGCTGGAAGATGAATCTTCTCCCAAGTCCCAGGTCTCTTGTAGACTTCAGCAGGTTTTCCTCCAGGATTTCTCTGTACTTTGCTGCATCCATTTTGCCATCTTCACAAGCTTTCCAGGCCCCGACGCAGAGAAGCATCCCCATAGCATGATGCTGCCACCACCATGCTTCACGGTAGGGATGGTGTTCTCAGGATGATGTGCGGTGTTAGGCTTCCGCCAAACATAGCGTTTAGGGCAAAAAGCTCTATTTTGGTCTCATCAGACCATAGAATCTTCTTCCACTTGGTCTCAGAGTCTCCCACATGCCTTCTGGCAAGCTCTAGCCGAGATTTGATGTGAGTTTTTTTCAACAATGGCTTTCTTTTTGCCACTCTCCCATAAAGGCCAGTTTTGTGAAGCACCCGGGCTATTGTTGCCGTATGCACAGTGTCTCCCAGCCGTGGAAGACTGTAACTCCTTTAGAGTTGCCATAGGCCTCTTGGTGACCTCCCTGACTAGTGCCCTTCTCGCCCGGATACTCTGTTTTTGAGGACGGCCTATTCTAGACAGATTCACAGTTGTGCCATATTCTCTCCATTTCTTAATAATGGACTTTACTGTGCTCCGGGGGATATTCAATGCCTTGGAAATGTTCTTATATCCTACCCCTGATTGGTGCCTTATTCTGGATTTGCTTTGAATGTTCCTTCGTCTTCATGATGTAGTTTTTGTTAGGAAATGTACTAACCAACTGTGGGACCTCCCAGAGACAGGTGTATTTAACCTGAAATCATGTGAAACACCTTAATTGCACACAGGTGGACTCCATTCAACTAATTATGTGACTTCTACAGACAATTGGTTGCACCAGAGCTTATTTAGGTGTATCATAGCAAAGGGGGTGAATACTTATGCAATCAATTATTTTCTGTTTTATATTTGTAATTAATTTAGAACAATTTGTAGATTTTATTTTTGACATTATGGACTTTTTTTGTGTTGATCAGTGGCAAAAACTCCTAATTAAATCCATTTTTATTCCATGTTGTAACACAATAAAATGTGGAAAAGTCCAAGGGGGGTGAATACTTTTGAGAGCCACTGTAGATGGAGTAGAACATCCCATTTTGTATATAAGTAAAAAGATGCTCCCTCAGGAGTGCAACTACTCCATTGTCGAAAAAGCGTGTTGGCCATCAAATGGGCTACTCACTCTTTATGATACTACCTGCTGGGGCACTCATTTGATCTCATCACTGACCACTCCCCACTCAAGTAGTTAAGCACAATGAAGGACAGCAATGCCCGGATAACTCAGTGGTATCTGGCATTGTAGCCCTTCATGTACCACATGGTACACCGTGCGGGGAAAGACCACCAAAA
This sequence comes from Acipenser ruthenus, assembly GCF_902713425.1. Lineage (NCBI taxonomy): Eukaryota > Metazoa > Chordata > Actinopteri > Acipenseriformes > Acipenseridae > Acipenser > Acipenser ruthenus. The sequence goes on from NC_081193.1 coordinate 57,864,707, forward strand.
TGCGGATTATTTTTCCCGGGAGGGGGGAGTAATGGGAAAGTCAGATTTAGCTGCGTGTTCCTTCAGCTCCACTTGCGCGGTGGGATATGTGACAGAGATCGAATGATTCTTGGTGTTAGATCTCCCTCTCGACCTGTGAGTAGCACGATCCGGAGCTGTAGCGAAAGCCATCATAAACCCGGACATCACTTTCACCCCTGCATTTCACAGAGCACTGTAATACACCACTTGCACTTATTCACTATCACTAGGAACTGTGTTTGTGTTTTTGTGTTTAGTGTTGGTGTGTAAAACTGGACTTTTGGTTGCGGGTCAAACCCGGGGAATTACAAATACCGAGTGATACACGCCGCTGTATCACTCCATTGCTATTATTTACAGGTGTTTGCCATAAGGCTCTGGACATTTGTTAATTAAATCAATAAACACCCTTGCACCTGGAAATCATTGTCTGTCTGTTTTGTATCCGCTCTGCACTGCACACACCTGTAACCACTCACCACTTTACCACACATACTTAGTATAATACTTTAGTATACATTGGAAACATATTATTGTGTGTGGTTCTCATTACTACCACCCTGATGAGACAAGCGTCAGTGAGAGAGCGTCACTCTAGAGAAGGAGAGTTTGAAAAGGATGCTGGCTGTTCATGGTTGTCTGTATAGGGTGACAATACTAAACTCTAGTAGAAGGCCTGCCCCCCTCCAACTGCGGGACGACAGAGAACATTCAAGCAAGAGAGGCATGACAGAGTACGTAAACAAGCCTGTTTTCTACTGAGTGTAGTAATACAGTGCTTAAGGTTTGATATCATGAACTGTCTATGATTCTTGTGTACATATTAGTGCTTTAAATTAATGAGCGTGCTCAGTGGAGCTACTGTGTGAACTCTAAAGGAAGGATACAGTTTGTATACATCAATTCTTATAGAGATTAATTATGGCTTCTGACAATATATATAAACCTATGCTTTGCTTAACTTGTAATACTTTACTGTAGTCAGCTGTACTGATTTTAAAAATGATTGTATCTGTAAAAATGTACACAAAACAAAGAGCTGACAAAGAAAATATGTCCCTTGGAAGAACGCAAATGCACACTATAAATAAGACTGAAAATTGGCTCAACTCAAGCTTTAAGTTTCACAACACTACCTGTACAGGTCCCTTCAATTCCATTAGTGATGATACACAGGGGCTCTCTGTCTTAACTGACACTTTGAACTTTGGGATTCCATCTTCCACCCCAGCCGGCTCCTTGGAACCAGGGGGTGGCATGAACAAGCTACCTGCTCACCGCAGCTAGAGGATAGCTGGATGTCTGTCAAAAGAGCCTCAAGGAGCAGTGCTTCTGCACCGCTGTCCAGGAGGCTAGAGATAAAAATACATTTCAACATTTCAACATTTCACCTAACCTAACAAGGTGCTTATAATGGGTGACTATTATTAGAAATGTCAGCCTAACACTTAAAAAACTCACAGAAAGTACCAGTTAAATGCCATCCAGATTCTCAAGAAAAAGTTCAGAACACTGTCAAAAGGCAAAGCAATTGTAGGCCCCTACCTGGGAGAGGATCTGAAGCTTTTAAGTCTTCCCTAAATTGCTGGCTAGCTAAATGGTGTGCATCAGAGAAATTGGGTTTTGTGGACAACTGGAAGAGTTTTTGGGATAGACCCGGCTTCTTCAAAAAAGAGTCAATAGGAGTGGCTCACTTAGACTGACAGAACATATAGGGAATTATTATAATAACCCCTGACTTGCTGTAGTGGCCCTCATGTCTCAGTCATATAGTCAAATTCAACAACCTGTCTACCCTATTAAGTTAGTATCTGTCCCCCACTGTGACAATGTAGCCTCTATCCAGGGTTCATGTACTGGGAATTTGATTATAATTAAAACTTTAGCAAGGTGCAATTTTAATGGCACTTAATGAACCTCTCTCAGGTTGGCATTATTAATTACACAATCCTTAGGCAGCAAGTTCCTATTAATTAATGATTTTATTTTGGACTCAAAACTAGATATTTTGACTTTAGCTGTGACTTGAGCAGATGACACTGTACCGCTTGTAGAGGCTTCTCCATGTGGTTTCTCCTTTCATCAGAAGGCGCGCCCCATGGGTCAGGGTGGCGGTCTTGCTACAATTTTCGGTAAAGAGTTTTGCCTTCATTTTGAAACTATAGACAGATATTCATCGTTTGAAATTCATCGTTTGAAAATCTTTTGAGGTTAGTGGTCCAACTTATCGGCCTCCTGGTCTTATTCTTTGTTTTTGACATTTTAGCGAACCTCTATCAAGCCTTGCTATAAAGCATGATAGAATCGTTGTCTTGGGTGACTTCAATGTACATGTTGATGCAGAGGGAGATATTCCACTCATACCCACAATCACACACTTGATGTACTTGAGTATTGCTAGATAATTATAACACAACCTTAAGCTATATCTTGGACACTGTAGCGCCGCTAAAAAATAAGAGCGTTTTTCAAAAGATTCTCCCCCTGGTTCAACGACACAACTCGTATCCTCAAACAAACATGTCATAAATGTGAAGGTAGATGGAAAGCCACAAAATTACAGGTTTCTTACCTTGCCTGGAAAGACAGTGTCATGAATCGCAAGGCTGCATTATCTTCCGCCAGGTCACCTTATTACTCAAACTTAATAGAAACAAATAAAAGTAATCCTTGATTATTTTTTTAACACAATAGAGCTCAACTCACAAACCAGCAAAAAGAGCCTTCTATGAAAACCTCAGCAACAGAAAACACTGATGACTTGATGAATCACTTTAGTAATAAAACTGCTGATATAAGATACCAGACATCAAACGTGGGCAAATCCGATGACCCAAATTCAAATACTGACTCTGCTACTTCCTTGAGTCGTGCTACACCAAAAACACATCATTGATTCTTTTTCTTTACTGAGCCAACTAGATTGAACTAATCTAGTTATTAAGGCAAAACATACTACTTGTTCATTAGACCCCATTCCTACTAAACTATTGAAATATTATCTAAGATTGATTGTACTATTCTACATATTAATAGCTCCATTTCATCTGGCATTGTTCCTGACTCATTTAAGGTTGCCGTGGTAAAACCACTGCTTAAAAAACCTACTTTGGATCCAGGAGTTCTTAATAATTTTAGGCCCATTTCCAATCTCCCCTTTTTATCAAAAGTATAGAGAGAGTGGTGACAGCTCAGCTAAACTCATTCCTCGCAGCACATAATATACCATTGTAGTCAAAAGTTTACATACCCCACTGGAAATTTATAATTTCTAGAAATTTCTTGAAAACAAAGAATTTTAGGATAAAATATTTTGTAGCAAAAGTTTGGCTTTTGTGGATGAGGAAAAAAAGTTACAAGAAATAGATGTCTACAATTATTTATTTCAGCAATTTTTTTTGCAAAGTCATAATCACTAAGGGATCATGCCAAAAGCTCATTGACAAACATCCTATGTGAAGGGTTTTAGTCCTTCTGGGTCTTTTCCAGCACTTTAAATGACCCAGCCACACACAAAACTTGATTTTTAAAAGCGCTGTTGCGCTATTTTTTTAATAGTCACAAAAACCAAAATAAACAAAACAAACATTTAGCTCTTTTACGAGCACTAACTAACACACAGGTACACCCTGACTACAAGTGGGACAGCTAGGCTGTTTCCCCACCAAACAGTAAATAAAACCACACAGGTTTAATACAACAAACTTTACCGCACGACTGCTAGAAGCAGAGCACTTCTTTCTGTCTCCTTCTACTCAGCAGCCTAGAAAAGACTGGCTGCTCTCTTTAAATACCCTGCACCTGGCTCTGATTTACAATGATCCCCAGGTGCAGGGGATAATTAAATAATAAAACAATTAACAAATATAATTAAACAATAATACAAATTAACAAAATGTGCATACGCACATGTTTTCTACAGGGAGGATATTCACCCCCTCCCTGCTGTGTTACACCTAATAGTTTAAAAGAGGTTATTATTGCTAAAGGTGCCTCAACTAGCTATTTAATTTAATTTTCCTTGTCAGGGTATGAATACTTTTGATTAGCATTTTTGCAATTAGAGTTTTACAAGAAAATATATATATATATCTGAAATAAATAATTGTTTCTTATAACTTTTTTTCCTCATCCACGTTCCAAGAGATTTCTCCTATAATTCTTTGTTTTCAAGAAATTTCTAGAAATTATAAATTTCCGTTGTTGAATGGCAAAGTTAAAGGGGTTTCAAATGCATGACTTGCAAGGTGGACAGACACTGGACTGAAATAGCAAAAAGAAAATAAAAGGTTTATATAAACCTGATACAATGTTACCACAAAATGCTCTTGATGTTTATGTGCACGGTTCACAGTTTTGGGATGAGGGACGATACTGAACTGGATAATTATCTTTATCAGTATCCACCTGCCTACTAGGCACAGAAGGCAGAAATAGTGGCTGTTTTACAAACTCTTACACTTTTTCCCTCTATACTTTTGAACATTTATTCCGATTCAGCGTTTGTGAAAATGAGAAAAGATATAGAGCATTACTGTGCCAACCGTCTGGTGTGTTTACAAATTAACCCCTCACCAGTCAAGAAAAAGGGTAAGCTGAAATATGTTTGCTTATCTGATGGACCATGGACTAATTTACAAATTGATTATGTAGGGCCAGTGCCTCCAGAAAAAGGGGGCTACAAACATATACTGGTAGTTATAGATACCTTCTCAAAGTGGATTGCAATGTTCCCTATTAAAAACAGCACAATGTGGGAACAAATATATTGTAGATGGGTTATTACCTTATCAGTAAAGAGTGATTGGGGTACACACTTTGTGGGGAGGGTATATAGGGAATTGGTAAAACTATTGGGTATACAACACTTGTTACACATACCTCACCATCCTCAGAGTTCGGGGACAGTTGAAAGAGATAACTGGACTTTAAAAATTGCACTAAAGAAAATGGCTCTAGAACATGGTTCTGATTGGGCTAGACATTTGCCTGCTATTCTGATGATGGTTCGGGGGGTGAAACATAAAACAACGGGTTACAGTCCGTATGAAACTATAACAGAGACACATGAGATTACCAGAGCACTTATGGTTAGAGGTGCCTAGACCTGTGGTGGAGGGGTGGAGCCGCATAGAGTATTTAAAGAGAATGCAAGACATACTACCTAAAATCTATACAGATACAACTAAACACATAGGATTGGCGCAACAGCAGAACAAGATGTACTATGATAGAACTGTGAAAGAAACGCAGTTCCAAATTAGGGAACAAGTGATGGTCAAGAATTATGACCACAAAAGGCAGGCAGTCTTCCCAGCAACAGCGTGTGGAAGCGACATTGTGGGAGAAGGACGAGTGGACAAGTACAACGCATTTAGAAGCAGAAAGGAGGAATTACATCTTTAAATTAAATCTGGAGTTGCTTTAATCAGAAAACATTGCAGCTTAAAGCCTTACAGCTGTGTGTATGTTTCTGATAACAAGCTGAAACTCGGAGCAGCTGATTCAAATTCCGCGATGTTCTGAGACACGGGGGAGGGGCGGAGCCCGCAGCACAAACAAACAAAAGGCAGGCAGTCTTCCCAGCGACAGCGTGTGGAAGCGACATTGTGGGAGAAGTACGAGTGGACAAGTACAACGGAGTTAGAAGCAGTTTTGACTTGCTTCAGCACTTTTTGACTTGCTTATTAAGTCTGCTAGAAAAGGAGCTTGAGGAAATGAGACAGCAACAGGAGCTTGAGGAGCTGACACACCCACAATTCATGGAAGTCTGCACCCCTAGCAGAATGAAAGCCACCAGGGAGATGGAAGAGAGTCAAAACAGCTGGGTTCAGATAGGCAGAAGCAGGGAAAAAAAGAAACTTCGTCAAACACAACCACCAGAAATCCAGACAGCCAACAAATTTGAGCCACTTCAACATTTAGATGACCAAAACCAACATCAAGAGAATGAAAGAAACAACATCCAGGACCCTATAAACAGTGCTGGCCAGGCAGCAAAAAGAAGGGAGGTCATGATTGTTGGGGACTCCATATTGAGAAACACAGCAAGTTCAGTTCACAGTTTGGACCCCCTTACTACAACAGTGTGCTGCCTTCCAGGAGCCTCTGTCAAGCACATCACTGAGAATGTGGACAGGCTCCTAGAACGAACAGGAGATGACCCGGTAGTAGTCGTCCACATCGGTACAAACAACATTGGAAGAGACAGACCAAGATCCCTGCAAAACAAATTCAGAGAGCTAGGAAGGAAATTAAAAGACAAGACCAAAACTGTGGTATTTTCTGGGATACTGCCGGCACTTTGCCAAGGACCATATGGACAGCTGGAAATACAAAATCAAAATGTAAGGCTGAGATCGTGGTGCACACAGGAAGGCTTCACCTTTCTTGAACATTGGAGCACATTCTACAACAAGGACTATCTATATAGGTGGGACGCTGCACTTAAACAGAAAGGGAACCAGTCTACTCGGAGAAAGGATCCTTGAGGAGGTCCAGAAGCATTTAAACTAGAAAGGAAGGGGGGAGAAAACAAAAAAACAGAAGGGAGACCACATCAAAACTAGGGCAACAGTTCAGGTAAGACAACTATTAAATATATTTATCTTAATGCTAGAAGTCTCAGAAACAAAATGTTAGAACTTGAAGCTACTGCACTAACAAGTAACTACGATGTGATAGGTGTTACAGAAACTTGGTTGTCTGAGAGTGATGGAGACGTATATAATATTAGTGGGTACACACTATATAGGAAAGACAGGCAGGACAGAAGAGGCGGAGGGGTAGCGCTATACATAAGAAAGCCTTGAAGCCCAGGTGTTAAATCTGGACGAAGAAAACAACGCCGAATCAATATGGGTCAGAATAATGGACAAAAATTCAAAGGGTATAATAATAGGAGCATGCTATAGACTGCCAAATTCAGACACTGAGCAAAATAATCTGTTATACAATGACATTCGAAATGCGTGTAGAAAAGGAGAAGCCATACTAATGGGGGATTTCAACTTCCCCCATATAAAATGGGAAAACCCGATGGGGGGCACGACGGACAAAATTGAAATGGTGGAAATGACAAATGACTGCTTCTTAACGCAACTTGTCAAGGCACCAACTAGAGGGGAGGCATGCCTTGATTTAGTCTTTTCAAATAATGAAGACAGAATAACTAAAACAGAGGTCAGAGAGCCATTGGTAAACTCAGACCACAACATGGTCTCATTTGAAGTATTTTTTAAAACCCCAAAAGTAATGACTAAAGCTAGGTTTACAATTTTAGAAAAGCAAACTATGAAGGTATGAAACAGAGACTAACAGAAGTAGATTGGAGTAAAATAGAGAAAACATCCACAGAAAAAGGATGGCTGTACTAGAGGCGCAAAACAATTACATCCCAAAAGTAGACAAATCTAAATCTAAAACAAAATGGCCAAAATGGTTTAATAGATCAATTAAAAAAAAATATTCAGCGAAAAAAGCGTTTAAAAGGGACCAAAAACAAAGTACACAGAAAGAGTACTTGGAACTGCAAACACAAGTCAAAAAGGAAGTTAGAAAGGCCAAGAGGGAGATAGAAATCAATATTGCTAAGGGGGCTAAAACCAATTCTAAAATGTTTTTCCAATATTATAACAACAAGAGAACATTCAAGAGGAGCTTAAATGTCTAAGAGACACAAATGGCAAAATCATAGATGAAGAAAAAAAAATAGCAAATATATTAATGATTACTTTTCACAGGTTTTTCCAAAGGAGGACACAGACATGCCCCACATGTCGACCTTTTCCTATCCAGTTTTAAATAACTTTAGCATAACAGAGGCAGAAGTGTTAAAGGGTCTAGGAGCTCTTAAAATAAACAAATCCCCTGGGCCGGATGAGATCCTCCCAATAGTACTCAAAGAAATGAAAGAAGTTATTTACAAACCGCTAACCAAGATCATGCAACAGTCTCTTGACACAGGGGTTGCAAATGTAATACCAATCCACAAAAAGGGAGACAAAACCGAACCAGGTAACTACAGACCAATAAGCCTGACTTCTATTATATGTAAACTTATGGAAACTATAATAAGATCCAAAATGGAAAATTACCTATATGGTAACAATATCTTGGGAGACAGTCAGCATGGTTTTAGGAAAGGGAGATCGTGTCTGACTAACCTACTTGACTTTTTTGAGGATGCAACATTGAAAATGGATAATTGCAAAGCATACGACATGGTTTATTTAGATTTCCAGAAAGCTTTTGACAAAGTCCCGCATAAAAGATTAATTCTCAAACTGAACGCAGTAGGGATTCGAGGAAATGCATGCACATGGATTAGGGAGTGGTTAACAGGTAGAAAACAGAAAGTACTGATTAGAGGAGAAACCTCAAAATGGAGCAAGGTAACCAGTGGTGTACCACAGGGATCAGTATTAGGTCCTCTGCTATTCCTAATCTACATTAATGATTTAGATTCTGGCGATCTGATTCAAACATTCAAAATCCTAAAAGGTATAGACAATGTCGATCCAGGGGACTTCTTTGACCTGAAAAAAGAAACAAGGAACAGGGGCCACAAATGGAGATTAGATAAAGGGGCATTCAGAACAGAAAATAGGAGGCACTTTTTTACACAGAGAATTGTGAGGGTCTGGAACCAACTCCCCAGTAATGTTGTTGAAGCTGACACCCTGGGATCCTTCAAGAAGCTGCTTGATGAGATTCTGGGATCAATAAGCTACTAACAACCAAACGAGCAAGATAGGCTGAATGGCCTCCTCTCGTTTGTAAACTTTCTTATGTTCTTATGTTCTTAAAGGACCTTGGTCCATAAACTGGAAGGGGCCCTATTTTGTATTAGATACCTGTGGTAGTACTATAGAGAAAAAAGGAAGGAAACTAATTGACAAATGGCCTCATGTAGATCAGTTGAACTAGAATAGATAAAATGCCCATTGAATGACGTGCCGAGGGTGTGAAATTAACTTTAAAAAAGCCTGCTTGTGAGAACCATGCTTCTCATTTGTGAATATACACGGCCACCTGGTGGTGATCCTTGGAACTGCTGTTTTTTTTTTTTTTTTAAAGCTAATAACTTGAAGTTTCTTTTTCAAGTCTGGGCGATGCGATAATGACAAAAGAGATAGCTGTTTGTAATGAGACAAAGGGAGGACTCGCACTTTATATCCCAATGGAGATTTTGAAAGTGGGTAGCCTGAACATATCTTTCAAAAGTGTGTATGTACAGAATGGAGGAATAATGGTCCTTGTGATACTCTGCCCTACCCTATCACTCGGTAGTTACTTTAATAGAAACTATACCCATTGAACATGGGTCTAATCAGTCCATAGTTTTTTGTTATCAGTTCCTGTTTTTATTAATTTTTTTTATATTATTTATTTCTTTTTTCTTTTAAATTTAGTCGTCGCCAATTATTTTTACCCCGGTTTTCACCGCAATTTAGCATGCCCAATTATTATCTGTATCCCCGGCTCACCGCTCGCAACCCCCCCGCCGACTCAGGAAACGGAGGCTGAAACACGCGTCCTCCGAAACGTGCTCCTTCCAAGCCGTCATTTTTCGCACTGCAGATCCACAGCAATGCTACCAGACCTATAGTGCCGGAGGACAACACAGATCTGGCGGTTCCGCTGCAGAGCCACAGGCGCCCTATCGGCCACAGGGGTCGCTGATGCGCGGTGAGCCGTGGATTCCCCTGCCGACCTAAGCCCTCCCTATCCGGGCAGCGCTCAGCCGATTGTGCGCCGCCCCCTAGGAACTCTCGGTCACGGTCAGCTGTGACATAGCCTGGATTCGAACCAGCGATCTCCAGGCTATAGGGCACATCCTGCGAGGAGCGCCTTTACTGGATGCGCCACTCGGGAGCCCCAGTTCCTGTTTTTAATCAATCTGATGTGCATCATAAGGTTGAGATTGTCCAGAATATTGGATTCTCAAAGGATGGGATTTATAGTCAAATACACAAATGCCACAAAAAATGGGCAGCAGTGTGGAGTAGTGGTTAGTGATCTGGACTCTTGACCGGAGGGTTGTGGGTTCAATCCCAGGTTGGGGACACTGCTGCTGTACCCTTGAGCAAGGTACTTTACCTAGATTGCTCCAGTAAAAACCCAACTATTTAAATGGGTAATTGTATGTAAACATAATGTGATATCTTGTAACAATTGTAAGTCACTCTGGATAAGGGTGTCTGCTAAGAAATAAAAAATAATAATAAAGAGAAGTGATGATACTGGGGTAAAGGGGTAGGTTTACTAAAGTGTTGCACCTGTCGGAAAATGTACTAGACAAGCGCAATGTTATTTGCAACTTTTTAGGGAATGCTTTGTTGCAGCAGTTTCTGTTTGCGGTTCAAGTGTAGATGAATATCTAATTATGGGCGTTTCTGCATAAATGCACAAAAAGGGGGCGGGACTAATGAGATGTACGAAAGCTGCAGGCAAATTTGACACTTACAATTGCATCAGTTTGTTAAGAACTTTTGAAAGCATGTTTTAAACAGGCACAATTGTTATTGGCATTTCCCAGTCCACTTTTTCTCTTGCAGTGCCAGTTGTGCTCAATGCATTTTTGAGGCGAACAGCCAAATACCTATTTTTCCCTTAAAGCAGAGTGTACTTACAAATGTCTATGACATTTCTGGTTTCCCCAACGTGTTGGGAGCAATAGACTGCACACATGCCACTAACCCCTCCAGCTCGTTCTGAGCATCTGTATAGGAATAGGAAAAACACCTATTCTATTAACATGCAGGTGGTTTGTAATTGTGCACAATTTAGCACTGCACCCCTGACTAACTTAAATAAAAACAGACAGTATACATTTGGCTTATAGGCTACTAATGATAATACGAATTAGTGGTATAATGCAAAATTTGTTGCTGGTCCTTTTAAATTTGTATTAACAAGAATTGGCTGTTCTCCTGCAAGTATCATAACTTGTCAATGTGGCACTGTGGTTTATTTTGTGTTAGCTGTCTAGGCTGCCAAGTTAATAATAATAACATAAAAAATGTTTAAAAAAATTATTTAGTTTCAATTTAACTAAGGAGGCGGTGTGGTCCAGTGGTTTAAAAAAGGGCTTCTAACCAGGAGGTCCCCGGTTCAAATCCCACCTCAGTCACTGACTCATGGTGTGACCCTCAGCAAGTCACTTAACCTCCTTGTGCTCCTTGTCTTTCAGGTGAGACGTAGTTATAAGTGACTCTGCAGCTGATGCATTGTTCACACACCCTAGTCTCTGTAAGTCGCCTTGGATAAAGGTGTCTGCTAAATAAACAAATAGTAAAATAATCTTTTATTCACATTGTACATTGTAAATCATGCAGCAGCATGATTTATTTTGTTACACCATACCGGTAGCCTACAGGCTAAAGTAAAAAGAAAGTGCGCTAGGTGTTCATTTGATTTTACTACTGTACTGTACAGGCGTACTGTACAGATTTATATTTTTTCATAATGTAATGTGTAGCCTACCCAAAACACACTGGTGTTATTTCAGCGCAATGATTTCTACATTTAAAATACATTGAGCACTATAAATGTATGTGTGTGCGATTGTGTTGTAATTTTTTTTAAACCCGACACTTCCTATTGTCGGACACACATATCCGGTTTAGAAACCTGGAGCAGAAGAAGCATGGTTCCCTTTCCCTCTGCCTGCAAAACTGTTGTAAGACACTGATTTCATTTGCTTGCTGAACCATTGGCTGCTTATTCCTTCTAAGTAGGATACACTTAAGTTGGTAAGATACGATACAGGCTTGCTTATATATGTGTTTAGCTTAAAAGAGAAATAATCTTTTTTTCACATTGTACATCAATGTGTACAATGAGCTGACTAAGTATAACTAGACTTGCTACTACTCGAGTTTAATTTTTTTTGCCAAATCGACGATTAATATCTTTTTTCAATCTTTATTTTTCCATTCAAGCATAGAATGGGTGAAATCAACCGTTGTGCTTTAAAAAAAAACACAGACTTTTAATGCCATTGAGAAACGTTTTATTTAACGAAACCCCTTCATCATATTGTATCGGAGGCGTATGGGGTACTGTGGCAGGATGACAGAGGTTTGAGGCTCAGAGACAGTGGAAGGGGCAAAATAATGATCTTTATTCAACAAAAAATAATCAAATAAACAGGCACAAGGGCCAACAAAAAGGTTCAAACAAAATACAGAAATGTAGGCTGGGCATTAGCCTTCACTACAGTTTCTTTCTCCAAAACTAAACAGCACAGCACACTCACAAACAAACTCACCCAAAAACTCCTCTCCCTAACAAAGGGTTTCAGCTGTCTTTTATAGTCTGTGGCTGGAGCCCAATTAACTAATAATTAACAATTAAACACTTAAGGCTCCAGCCACATTCTCACATGCATTTTTACAGGGAGGAATTTAACCCCCTCCCTGCCAATCCAAAACAAACCAAGAATCACAAAAACCATAATAAAAATACAACAATAACAAAACACAAATTTATAGGGGCGTGCTAGCACCCCATCACAGGTACATAATGGAATAAATGAAGAAAAGCACAGGTTGCAGTTCAAAGAAGTTAAAATTGCTATTTTTATTAAAAATGGAACGGCAGACAAAAGGAGACTCTTTTTAGTGTGACTGGGTGGTTAAAAGCAAGTGTTTTTTTATATATCGGCCAAATGCAGGACTATCCCTTTAAGGCACAGAGTTAAAAGAGAGTGCATCAGAACAGTTTCAGCAGAGCACGAATATCTCTGGATGGAGAAAGAGCTGTATGTTGAAGCACCGGTTGCGCACATTTTCTGGGAAACCTGAAAAGAGAAATAGCGGGTGTGTATACTTTCACGTAATAAACGTATGATTTCGCTATTGTTGATTTAGTCAAATGTGTGTATAGAACATGTTAAATTTGACTGTTTGACAAGAGATGATGTAACACGTGGGGAGATGGCAGGCACTGAATGATAATGTGTATCTGTTTCTAGCGGAGGCCGCCACCACCCTCTTGCTCTGTATAAGATTGTTCACCTATCTTTAAAACAAAACCCTATTTCTATCTTTCCCTGCTCTATTCATTTGTACCCTTCCCTTGTGTTACCTCTCTCTCCAATTCTTCTTTCTTACTAATTTTGGTGAATAAACCGAGATCCTGAAAAGAACCCCAGACCCCTGTGTGAGTGTGTTCAAAGAAAGAGAACAAAACACGACGACCCTGGTAGAGGGGGGGTTTACATTAGCAAAAGGATAAGTTGCCCAGTTATGCAGTGCCAACAACACAACACACAACACCACATGCAAGCTGTGCGCAGGCAGCTCCTAAATAAGGATTCCCCTCGAGCCCTATTGGCTCACACACACACAAGGGCACATTGACATACACGCGGACCAATCGCTCAGACCCTCGGTCCCGCACAAAAAACTGACTGGCGGAACCGAACACAAATCACAGTGCAGTCAATACAGACCCCATCTACATACAGCTGCACTGTGCACGTGACACCCCAGGCAGCACACCTGCACTGCCTAGACACGAAATGCGCTTCCACTCACAGACTCGAACACGGTGACACACACAAACGGAGGGGAAGACATGAGAGCACACGCACACACACTGTACAGCAATACAACTAATTACAGAATAGCCCCGGTCCCCCCGCAAGTTCAGTGTAGAACACCGAAAGTCTCATTTGGCGAGTCTGCAAAATAAACCGTAGAAAAAGCAGCATATAGTGTATTACACAGACTTTTATATCATAAATTTACGAGTAAAAATAATATGCACAGAACAAAACATTAGATAGTTGAACAGAACCAACTTGCACTTCTTATTCAGAGTCTGAGTCCCCCACTCCTGCTTCAGGCTCAGCACAGCCGGACTCAGTCACTGGAAGGCAAAGCAGACGGGTCCGCTTCGTCCTGCCGCGGATACTTCAGCCGTCGGTCAGGGTATTGTGCACAATATTCATTAAGTGTTTTCCTCTTGTGCCCCATTTTCAAATCTAGTAACTGTCACCATATACAAATAGCAAAAGCCTACCTACACCTTAACCCGCTAATTTCAAAGTATGCACTTCGAATGACAGGTGCTGTAGATAGCAAATGAAAGTGCACAGTCGGTGCAGGTCATGATGATTGACAGTCATTTAAGTGAATGAGAGCATTGTAGCGCTGCTTCAGTCAACGCAATCTGTCAGAACAGGATGAAACGACAGTGACAGTGAAACTGCAGTATAACGGACCACTGTAATGATTGACAGCGACCCTCAGCCATTCAGAGGGGCATGGAGACGGGACAGACAGCCAGTATAAAAACTACACAAACTAGAGATGATTTCTAAATGATTATTTTTGGTAAGAAAATAGAAAATAGCAAGTGGTTTTACCGACGTTTATCCTGTATATATTTATTTCAGTCAAAATACATTTTTGGGGAATTCGATGTTTAACAAGCTTTACCTATTAACATAAAAAAGTAGCAAGCCTAATTATAACCTATCAAATGCATAATTTCTTAAATAAAGCTGCTGTTCTTGTGTGAATGCAATGGAAAGTGTTATTGGAAAAAAAAAAGTAGGGCTCACATTTTTTATTGTAATTACAATTGCAGTTCCTGCATGACATGAAGACATTATTTGGAGTCGATGTGGATAAAGAATTACTCAGGATGAATGGGTTGGCAAGTCTGGCAGCAAACATAAAAAAAAAAAATGGTCCAATGAATTCAATGATGCTGCAAACAATTTAACAGTGTGAAGATGAAGATAAAAGAAAAGGTCTATGTAGATCTTATAAGAGAATATTCATTAAGGTTACAAATACTGGTATATTAAATGTACGTATTTTATTTATTTATTATGATTTTTTTAAAATTTTGAATTGGCCATTATTTTTCTTATTTTCTCCCCAATTTGAAACGCCCAGTTATTTTTATTTCAACCCAGCCCACCACTGCCACCTCCGCGCTGACTCGGGAGAGATGAAGATGGCCACAGGCATACTCCGAAACGTGTGCGTCAGCCGCCCTCCATCCGCTTCTTTTCACTCTGCAGGCCTACACACCATGCATGTGCCCGGCCAGTCCACAGGGGTTGCTGGTGCGCGGTGAGCCTAAGCCCCCCCCGGCGGCGTGCGGCCAATTGTGCGCCGCCACCTGAGAGCTCCCGTCCACAGTCGGCAGTGGAATAGCCTGGACTTGAACCAGTGACCTCCAGGCTATAGGGCACATCCTGCACTCCACGCGTAGCGCCTTTACCGGATGCGCCACTCAGGAGCCCCCTGGAATTCTTCTAATAAGTAAACTTTTATCTGTTGACAAAAAAAAATATTCTCTATGATCTTGTTGGCCAAGATTACAGACCTATACATTATTAAATTGTATGTCTCATTTTATAATGCGGGGCAACAATACATTTTATAACCATAACTGATAATCCAATATTTAATAAATCATTTTTGGCTTAAATACAGTTTAGTGCACATGTTGCTTTGGTTGCTGTTGCACATGCAATGGATTGCATTTTAAAAACCATGTGTACTTGATAATCACTGGAAAATGTTATCATATGAAGAAATCATTTTTTGTTATTGACTTTGATTTGTTTCAGATAGATTAAATGCCTTTTTCTATTTTCTATTAGAGAGGCCAAACAAAAGTGTCCTACAACTGATTCACCAATATACAGTTAAAAAAAAACACCACACAATATGCCATCTACTTTTAAAATTACTTTTACTTTACCACAGAGATGCTTTGTAATATCTACTTTTTGAGTAAGTATTCTTTTTTGTAAGTCGTCTGTTATCAATGTTTTTTTGGGACTCCTCACAGAATATGGTAACATGATGGTTTTTGTTTAATTTGCAGGCTACATGATGAATGCAGCTTTGCTGCTACTGCCTGATTTCTTCAAAGAGAAGTTACATACAGTGGTTTGCAGAAGTATTCACCCCCTACCAATAATATCATATTTTGTTGAATTACAAATAATCTATGCACAGTTTTTCAAACTAACTTTTTTTATTCAAAGCTGTAGTGGTTAAACTGAACACTGTTATATGAGGAGGAGGTTAAATGTCAGCAAAACTTGCAAAGAAAAGTGCCCTAGTCCCTGCCGATGAGAAACATCCCCATAACATGATGCTGCCACCACCATGCTTCACAGTAGGGATGGTGTTCTTTGGGTGATGCGCTGTGTTGGGTTTGTGCCAAACATAACGCTTTGCATTTAGGCCAAAAACTTCCATTTTAGTTTCGTCAGACCACAACACTTTTTGCCACATGGCTACAGAATCTCCTGAGTGTTTTTTCAAACTTCAAACGGGATTCAAGGTGGGCTTTCTTGAGTAATGGCTTCCTTCTTGCCACCCTACCATACAGGCCAGATTTGTGGCGTGCTTGGGATATTGTTGTCACATGCACACCAGTCTTGGCCATAAAAGCCTGTAGCTCTTGCAAAGTTGCCATTGGCTTCTTGGTAGCCTCTCTGATCAGTCTCCTTCTTGCTCGGTCATCCAGTTTGGAGGGACGGCCTGATCTAGGCAGGGTCTTGGTGGTGCCATACACCTTCCACTTCTTAATAATCGTCTTGACCATGCTCCAAGGGATATTCAAGGCCTTTGATATATTTTTTTATACCCATCCCCTGATCTGTGCCTTTCAACAACTTTGTCCCGGAGTTCTTTTGAAAGCGCCTTGGTGCTCATGGTTGAGTCTTTGCTTTGAAATGCACTACCCAGCAGAGGGAACCTACAGAAACTGCTGAATTTATCCTGAAATCATGTGAATCACTACAATTTAAAACAGATGGAGGCCACTTAACTTGGTGTGTGATTTTGAAGGTAATTGGTTACACCTGATCTAATTTAGGATTGCTATTACAAGGGGGGTGGACACTTATCCAACCAAGCTATTTCAGTTTTTATTTTTAATTAATTTTCTACAAATTTCTAGAATATTTTTTTCACTTGGAAGTTGTGGGGTAAGATGTGTAGATACATGAAAAAAACCCCCTATTTTAATGCTTTTTAATTTCAGGCTATAAGGCAACAAAAGGTGAACATTTTGAAAGGGGGTATAGACTTTCTATAGGCACTGTATACTGATACCTTATGTTAACATAAACAGTTAAAATGGAAAATAGCACTAGGAAACCAATGTCATGTTAAAGAAAACAAGCCACGCTTGTAAACTGCATAATTTAGAACACATTAGTAGTGGTCTTCATTGTGCTTTTTAAATATGACAACAATAAATATCCTAAGCAAAATGTTTCATTCAGGTTCCTTAAAGAACTAGATAGGAATGTGAAGGTGAGGATCACCTGAGAACCTATGGGTATTATAGGTCTCAAAGAACCAAAAAGGGTTCCCTATAGGGGACAAGGCAAAGAACCAAAAAAAAGTTATTTTAGAAACTGATTGGTCTTTAAATGAAACATGATACTGTAAAGATTACTTTAACTATTATATTTTTGTAAACAATTTTATAACCATTTACAATTATTAAAAAGTAAGAGTTTTTCTTAATTGAGCTGTTCCTTTTTATCTTGTTTGTGAATGAACCCTGAATTTATAACTGAAAACATATTTTTAGTATTTTTATTAAGAACTTTGAAATATATCCATAAAGTATGAATCAAATAGTCATAGCATTTATGTTAAGAACATTTTGAATGTAGTTAATTTATTAATATTAAATATTAATGTGGTAGACCAAACACTCTAGACTTATAACTTTTATCACCACAAGGGAGAGACAAACTTATTAAACTCTTTGCTTATAACTACAGTGTAAGCATCAATTATCATTATACACTTGAATTTAAGGTTTTCAGTCTTTCGGGACTGTTTTTACCCTTAAGAAGACCTTGAGCTAGTCACCGGGGTTATCTCCGCTTTTGGAAGACGTAGTGCTGAGGACAGATTAGCGAGCGGATTCCCCAGGTAGAAGCACAATTTTCGGTCAATTAAAAAATTATATTCATTACACTTCAATTGTTTAGACTTTTTGCACGCTACATTGAAAAGCAACAGTTTTTAGATGCAAGGACACACACCAATCCCTTCCTCACCCCCTTCTCCAAACCTATTTATACAAGCCAAAAAAAATCAGTCATCTCTGGGAAGCAAACCAGAATTCAGGAGGGTGGGTGGGAGGTAACTTTTTTACTTTTTTTTTTTTAACAAAAGCCAGTGGAATTGGTGTTTTTAACATAGGCATATTCTTACATATACAAAAAGTATATTTTTAAAACTGTATAAAACACAACATATTCAGTGTAATTAACAAAATGTCTTTATTGTTACACAAGGCAGTGTGAAACATGATCTTGTGGGTCTTTAATGGTTACACTGAATATTATCTAGGCGTTACACTGGAATTACAGAGAAGTCATCATGGTAATGTGCTTTTCGGTTGTTTTCTCAGCGATATCTGTTAGGGTTAAATGAACCTAAATAGTAGAACATTTCAATAGATATGTGTAACAATTCAATATTGGCTGTGTAATAAAGTGCAATCACTTTTAGTGTTTGTAAGTATTACCCCTGTACACTCAGACTGCTGACCTGGTTGCAAGTTAAGCAGTAATGGGGCACAGTGTTGAATCTCCCCTAGGGTACAATACTACCAAATACGTGGCTTTACCCAAAAGAACAAGCCAACATTATATTCCTCAAGCCCCAGTGATGAGTGGTTGACTGCAGTGCAGAGTGAAGATTCAATCCTATTCCGAGACCACCACCACCACCTACCAATCAACTTTTATGACTGCACCGAAAAACCATGTCTCCAACATACCTCACTAGTTTACACAGACTGTGCATAAAGGCCTAAGTCGTCCAACAAGCTATATGCTTTTTGTCCGAGCTCAAATTGAGTGAATTTAAGCATTTTTCACTACTCCAGGCTAACAAAACCAGTGGCTCAATTGGAACATTGCATGTTGTGTGTGTGTGTAATATTATATATATATATAGACACACACACACACACACACACATTATGGAACCTCTAAAGGGACATGGTGTGAATTAAAAAAGGAGGTTAGTATCTCGTGAGCACGAGTTAGTGCTTAATACTTGTAAGAGATTGTGGAAGCCTCATGTCAGTTTCACTTTTTTTGTAATTTCTCTGTCTTTGCAATACTGTAATTATGGTAGATGAGCCATCATTGTGCGTTGCAGTTGCTCCACTTTCTCAGAACAAAAGCAGGATCGGACTCGATCATCAATGTATCGGTCCCAATATTAACTCGCAAATCACAGAGACGCACATGACTCAATTTACTCCTGATCATGAAAACTTTCATGGGGTAAGATAGCTTTCTCTCGCAAGTTAGTCTTCAGGAGCTATGAACTGTTGTATGTAGCCTACTATATAATGTAAAGGGCATATATGTCTTCATGATAAATCAAAATAAATAAATCACAAATCCTGAAATGACTCAAATTACTCCTTTCACATTTGCTTTTGTAACTGGGTGAAATGTTCCAGACAGTAAGAGAACAACTGGATGCAATGAATAATACCAGTTTTGCAGTTGTTATGCCATGAGCAGGAAAATACACTTCTTGTCTTCTAACCTATCCACGAGAACACCAGGGGCTGGTTGTACTAAAGTGATCCGATCCTGGATCCAGGCTGCGATCTTGCTCCTGTGACGTATTGGGTTGTACTAAAAGGATCAGCGCTGATCCTGAGCTCAGTTTAGGCTCAAGATCTAATCCTGCTTCAATCTTACTGCACAGCAGGATCAGAGTCAGATGAGAGCTTGATCTAATGTTTTAAAATGGAGGAATTAAGACAACAGTGTGCGTTTCATGATCGGCAAAATCAGGTTTATTGCAATCCTTTCTTTTGCTTTAAATAAATAAATAAATGCACTGGGCGATATAAAATACAGTAAACTGAAACGAGATAAAACAGGACAGCCCTTCTTTTTTTGTAGACCCAGTATGTTTGCATCACATCCTGTTGCAGATTAGGCCTATTATATTAATTTTCATTAAAAAGAAAAAAAAAACACGTCAGTCAATAGCACAATTTAAAACACACATTGCTAAATCAGCCAAATATCTGTGTGTCAAAATGTGTAACCAACTCTAAAGAAATAATTGACTCCATCATTTGTTTTTATTTAATTGGCCAGCAAAAATATATACTGGAATTATTTCATTCCATTGCCCCGAATACACAAATAAATAAAATAAACTATACTTTTACCAGTGGGAGGTTTCGGACCTTCCAATTTTCATGTTAAAATGTGTGCTCTTTATCTCAATGCTAGAATGAGTGTGGCATAATGCTAATGTAATGGAAGGTATGAGAATTGCCCTTAAACATATATTTCTAGAAACGTTGAGGTTTTCCCACAACTTAAATACGTATTATCCACTTAAAAGATGCAGATGTAGCTTTAACCTCAAACCGCAGTGTTCCTCTGTTTACATGTAAGAACTCAACTTTATTAGTAATATATTGTGTTATTGTGTATTACGTATCAATATTGCAACAATGTTTGTTATGGTAATTGTTTATTTATTAAGTTTAAAAATGTTTAGTAAAACATGATGCCAACAGTTTTTGGAACATTGACAAACTTTCAGTAATGAAATACAAAGAGATGCGAGAGTCTGTGAGATTTAAGTAAGCAATATACCATGATTAATTTGGTATAATAATATTTCATTTTTATTGATGTCTATATTTGCACAAGGTAACATTGTTTAGATAAAGAGATAGAGAGATATATATACACACACACATAAACACACTAAGCTAATACATAGTAAAACCGTCATGATCCGGCTCCACTGATCTTGTACGTACAACCAGCCCCAGGTGGATCTAGATCTAGATCTACACACACTCTCATATATATATATATATATATATATATATATATATATATATATATATATATATATATATATATATATATATATATAATTTTTTTTATGAGTTACATGTTTTCGCAGACTACAATTAAATATATAAAATCGGTGTCCATTCTGAGTCCATTTGAGCTCATACAACAGCATGATTCCCCAACAACGTCTTCTTTTATTGGTAAGACTGGGGTCAAGTTCTGCAAAAGTTCCAGTATTCCTTGCACTATTTGGCCACAGGTTTGTGCCAACAGGTCTACTTTCCATGCTGGACCACTATTTTTTGACAAAGACAACTCCTTCTAATCAAGATGCATTAGAACTAGACTTGCTTGAGTTTTTTTCCCCCCCAGGTTGCATTACGCATGATACTGTACCATCTCAAACCTAGTTCCAACATTAAGCACAGGCTGAGAGAATTCTCTCCCAACTACCCCTCAAAAGAAAAAAACATAGTTGAGAGACACGGATGCTCAACCTACACACTTTAAGGATCCATTCACCCACATAAAATTATTTAAATCTAAAAAAGGACCACCCCACCACAAGAGATGGCCACTAATGGCCATGTGAAGCACTTTGCAGGCTCTTCTGTGGAATTGTTATGAAGGTTACTTTATATCTTGTCCAGTTGGAAATGAGAAAATAAAAACGTTGCTCTAGGCAGATCATCTTCAACAACAAAGATGTGCACACACACCCTCTTAACTATACCTAGACTCTTCCATCGTCTTCTCTCTTTGAGAACATGTATCTTATTTCCTTACTTTCTTTTAAAATTCCCAACATCACTAATGTCAAGTCCCTGTTCACAAATGTGTAGTTTGGAGACATCAGCAAACACAAGGTTATATTTGTAATTGTCTAAAAAACTCAAAGCCTTAAAAATTTGGGTTGTCCCGCACATAGAAAAAAAACAACATTTTTAAATATGTGCAATGACAAACTAATTTCTTTCAAAACCCTAGCCTGTACCTTGTATTTACTCCAGCCCCCAACAACAAATACCATTTTTCTCTTTAAATTATTAACGTTGGTCTGAGGACCACTAAGGCAAATGTCTTTAGTTGCCCAAATTATGTGGCCACTAAATGGACCCAGTTTGTTTACAAGCAACCAAACTTAGTTGCAACTTGTGAAATGTAGTGGTCACTAGCAAAATAACAACATTTTGTGTTTGTAAAAGTTTCCGTTGGTAAGTATATCTGCCCCCAAGAGTGGTCCTGTAAAAAAGCAGCAGCTGTGTTGTGCTTTCATTTGTTTGCCAGGTACAAACATAGTTTCTTTATTATCACCCTCTCTCGAGTTCCTTCGAGTTCCATCTTTGGGATTCTAGATGAACTTAAAGCATTTGGTCTTGTCGTGTGGTAGCCTTGTTTTGAAGAGCACAGAGTCCACGCGGAACTGTGTGTAGAGCAGTGGCATGTAGCCATACACCTTGACAAAGAAGTTGATGCATTTGTGCCGCTCATGAAAATGTGAGTCATCGTGTGAGAGGGCCTGGGGGCAGCCGGGGCAGCGGAAGGTCCAGCGAGATGTCACCTTGAGAAGAAGAAAAAGCAAGGTTAAGAGTGGACTCTAACACAAATGAAAGACCCAAGATTGGGACTGTGTGATATTTGGGACATCAATATGTTAAGAATGAAGCAGAGAAATTTTAAGCAGGTACTTTAATCCAGGTACTTACCTTTGTTTTGTAGATGAATAGCTTATTTGCTTAACATTATTTAATGGGTCTACATATTTATCCTGATGTTTTTATTACTATTGCTGTTAATGTTAATTTAAATCTATTTTTAAAGTGGTTGCCTTCCTTTTCTGTTTCTTTACTTATAGCATGGTTAACCAAATACGGGCGGAATGGGGGAAAAATGCTACTTTATATTGGGGAGGGGTCCTTTTTTATCCTTTAATTTTCTTTCTTAACCCTTTGCGGTCCTATGTCTGACCAGGTCCGACATTACAATTTTCCCGTCCCGGTCCAAAGAGACGTAAAGCACAGGTCTCTAGTCGTTTTTTCTCCGGAAAAAGCCGAGAAAACCATTCAATGGCCGAGTGAGACTGATAGGAGCTGAGAGAAGCAGAAAAAAATAAAAATAAAATGGGCGGATCTGAGCAATACACATAGCCCCGGTACCACAGAGATAACATGGCCATAAACAAACAAGATAGCTGCTTCTGCATCCAGTGCTCAAAGAATATCACAGACATTTGCAGAGCTTTTTGAGATGTTACAGTAATAAAACAATGACTTGGATCGCATTAGAGGTGTTTGGTGATAAAACGAGTGATCAGGAGATGATTTATCAGTATGCACGACTAAAGAGGTATGTGAAAAATACAGCGAAGAAGGGGTGGGGCAGGGCTGGAGATGCAGTACTGAGTGTCCTGTTGATATGCAGTGCCTTTTAAGGTTAACTCACAGTACTATAAAATAGAAGAATGGTGATCTACAGAGTCTGAAGAAACAACAAAAATTACATAAAAAAAAACTAGGGCTGCTCTGACTAACAGATTAATCGGACCGATTAATAAACACGAGTGATTGCAGATAAAAAAAAAATGTAATTTAAAATAGTGCAGAATTTTTTTTTTTTTTTTAAATATATAAAATACAATCAACAAATAGAAGATCTGCATTTTCTCCACGGCAGTCCAATCATAAATGAGCTGAGGCGGGACAAACAGCTGTCTCAGTCTCAACTGAGGGTCTTGAGTAAGTAAATCAATGGGAGAGAGTCAAAGATCTGCCCCTTGTTATACAGGTGTCCAATCATGAGTGAGCAGAGGCGGGACATACACCTGAGGGTATTCTCCATTTCAGTTGAAGGTCTTGGGAGTTTAATCAATGGTAATGTCAAAGATCTGCCCTGGTTTTGTAGATGTCCAATCATTATCGAGCAGAGGCGGGACATAAATATGCTAGCGTAAGAATAGCTGAATTTCACACGATATTGCTTATTATAGTGTTATTGAGAATTATATTGAGAACAAAGCAATATTTCAAATTACTTTTTACAAATAAAACCAAAAAAATTAAATTCAGACAACAGACGCATTGTAGTCCATTTGGTTATGAATCAATTTTTAAGAAGAACTTTCTCAGAAGAAATTGGAGAGTATTAAAAAAGGGAGGTATACCACAAATACCCAAACTGACACAGGAAGGGTAGGGATATACTCGCCACTTCCAAAATATAAATTATTAAAAAGGTATCCATGGCTTAATAAGTAACTGTCAATTAAAAAATATACTGCTGGTCTTTTGTTCAGTACAGAAAATATGATATGGAACACCACTGGCTACAGCGATATCTAACAAAGTCAACACAAACACATGAGTGTTCCCAAAGTAACTTGCGAGCCACTAACACTCAAAACCTTTGGACAAACCTGGATTGATGTTCAACTGGATAAGCAGAAAAGTAGGGATACAATACAGCACAATCAGCAAGCAAGAACTGGCTTCCAGAAGGCACGATGAAGGCACCAATTCCTCAAATAGATGTCATTATGGGGAATTACTTTCTCTGATACTTTTGACGACAGCATGTTAAGCAATCACTTGTCAATAGCCACAGTATTCTCCGGTACTTTTAAAAGACCAAATTCCCATTCCCATTTTTAGATTCTATTGATTTAGAAGTATTACTATGTAGGACAGCCGCTATAAGATCATTACCTTTATTAAAAATGTGGACAGATTAATCTACAAATGAATCAACTAATGCCTATAAATTAATCAATCAAATTTTAATCGAGTGACAGCCCTAATAAAAACCAATACAGTCCTTTAATTTATTTACAGTTACAGTGCCTTGCAAAAGTATTCAGACCCCTGACCAATTCTCTCATATTACTGAATTACAAATGGTACATTGAAATTTCGTTCTGTTTGATATTTTATTTTAAAACCCTGAAACTCAAAATCAATTATTGTAAGGTGACATTGGTTTTATGGTGGGAAATATTTTTAAGAAAAATAAAAAAAAATGAAATATCCTGCTTCAACCCCCACACATTAATATTTGGTAGAGCCACCTTTCGCTGCAATAACAGCTTTAAGTCTTTTGGGGTAAGTATGTACCAGCTTTGCACAGTGTCAGAGTGATTTTGGCCCATTCTTCTTGGCAGATTTGCTCCAGGTTGTTTGGACGACGTTTGTGGACCGCAATTTTCAAATAGTGCCACAGATTCTCAATGAGATTGAGATCAGGACTTTGACTGGGCCACTGTAGGACATTCACCTTTATGTTCTTGAGCCACTCCAATGTTGCTTTGGCCTTGTGCTTGGGATCATTGTCCTGCTGAAACGGTGAATTTCCTCCCAAGCTTCAGTTTTTTAGCGGACTGAAGCAGGTTCTCTTGCAGTATTTCCCTGTATTTTGCTCCATCCATTCAATTTTAATTTTAATTTAAATTAGATGCCCAGTCCCTGCTGATGAGAAGAATCCCCACAGCATGATGCTACCACCACCATACTTCACTGTAGGGATGGTGTGTCTTGAGGCATGGGCAGTGTTAGGTTTGCACCACACAGCGCTTTGAGTTTTGGCCAAAAAGCTCTATTTTGGTCTCATATTTGCAGCTGGGTCACTCTCATGCTTTCTGGCAAACTCCAGACATGCTTTCAGATGGTACTTTTTGAGTAACGTCTTCTTTCTTGCCACCCTCGCATACAGGCCAGTGTTATGCAGAGCTCTTGATATGGTTGACTGGTGCACCATTACTCCACTCCCAGCCACTGAACTCTGTAGCTCCTTCAAAGTGATTGTTGGCCTCTCTGTGGCTTCTTTCACAAGTCTCCTTCTTGTTTGAGCGCTGAGTTTTGAGGGACGGCCTTTTCTTGGCAGTGCCTGGGTGGTGTGATGCAGCTTCCACTTCCTGATTATTGATCCAACTGTGCTCACTGGGATATCCAAACACTTGGATATTATTTTGTACCCTTTCCCTAATCTATGCATTTGTATTACTTTAGCCCTAACTTCTGTAGAATGCTCTTTGGTCTTCATTTTCCTTCAGATTCACAGCCTGACCAATGATCCTTCAACAGTGGGTTTTTTATCCAGAAAATGTCACAGCAACTTTAATGGTTCACAGGTGGAGGCCAATGGTAAGGTAATTGTGTCCTCGTTAGGGCAATTTCTTTCATCGGTGTAAACTGGGAGCTTCCACAGCACAGGGGTTGAATACTTATGCAAGCAAGATATTTCAGTTTATTTCTTAAAAATATTTCCCAACATAAAACAAATGTCACCTTACAATAATTGATTTTGAGTTTCAGGGTTTTAAAATAAAATATCAAACAGAACGAAATTTCAATGTACCATTTGTAATTCAGTAATATGAGAGAATTGGTCAGGGGTCTGAATACTTTTGCAAGGCACTGTATATTTAATAAAACCCCTGGGAGAATCCCAATTCTGATAAGAAATATAAAATATTGAACATTAAACAAACAAACAAACAAACAAACAAACAAACAATCTCACCAAATACTTTTTTGGACTACTTGAACCACTGCTGCTACAGAATTGGAGCTTGGTCTCCAACTTGCTAATGCTCCTGTCGAGCACAAACTGCATTTCCACTTACCTTGATGGGTGGTTTCCTGGTTATGTGAGAGACCAGAAAGTTCATAGCAATGTCCTCGCAGTTGATATACTCATCCACCATGTCGCGAATGGCCTGGGGCATCACATAGGAGTACAGGTATGCATAGTACTGGGACAGAAGAAACAAGATCATGCTGTCAAACAACTTTCAACATGGGAAGCATTTCATCATTTATTAATTTTAAAGCTCTTGTGAGAAATCTTTATCAAAAGTATTAGACAGGAAAAGGGCTGCAGAAAAATACTTTTAAAAGCGCAGGAGAAACTAAACTTATTATAAATAGGGTATATTAAATATATATATATATATATATATATATATATATCACTGGAGGCTCCTTAGAGGAGGCAAGGAAGGCAATATAAACAAAATACATTAATCGTCTAAAATGTAGAAATTTTACCTAAAACCTAGAGCACTGGTGGGCAACTAAAATGAATGGAAGGATCGCATGTGTGACCCTAACAGCCCTGAGGGCCACCAGACCCAACAACACATCCAAATGTCAGAAACCACCAATTAAAATACATAAAGAAATAAACAAATATATTCACTGACTAAAATATAAGCAATGTTACCGTTTCAATTAAATAACAAATATAATTAATAGTAATGCATGTGCAGTTTATGCCATTAAATGTGACTTTTGGGAGACCACAGTTTTCAACAGCTTTTTGAAGTCAGGCGTAAGCAAGGCTGGTGCAAGCACATCGTAGCTCAGCAGAAATTTGTCAGTCAGTCAGTCTGTTGCTAATTTTTCTCTTACTTATTCCACTGCCCTCACCACTTTTTGAAGCAGCAGGTGTTTGACTGAGACACCCTTTCCACCTACTCTTGTCACAAATGTATTAATTTTGCTATAGCTAACTCAAACCACCTTCTCTTCCCAATTTCACCACAGTAAAAGTGTTTCACAAATTAAATTTACTAATAATAACAACCATCTAGCAACAGACCATGCAGCAACCTGACACATGGCAGTCATTCTCAGTCAGACTTGACTATAAAACATGCACAGTTTTAAAGAAAACCAATGTTTTTCTAAAAATATAATATCTTCAAGTTTTAACCTTCTACAAAATTGTTGCTTTTTTGGTTTAATTAATTATTATTATTTATTTCTTAGCCGACACCCTTATCCAGGGCAACTTACAATTGTTACAAGATATCACATTATTTTTTACATACAATTACCCATTTATACAGTTGGGTTTTTACTAGAGCAATCTAGGTAAAGTACCTTGCTCAAGGGTACAGCAGCAGTGTCCCCCACCTGGGATTGAACCCACGACCCTCCGGTCAAGAGTTCAGAGCCCTAACCACTACTCCACACTGCTGCCCAACAACTACCAACATATTACTTTGAATTAATGCTGCAGCATTTATTTTAAATTGCTAAAAACAGCTGCAGCACTTATTCAAGGGTGGCAGTAATTAGAAGTACTATGGTTTTCAAAAAGACACCATTTTTTATTGTAGTTTTTTACGGTATTTGACAACTTTAAACTGAAAGCTGTTGAGCTCGCAGATCAGATCAGTGTTTGACTAGGTGAGGACACATACCAGAGAGAAATGCCAATTTAACACTGAGGAGGTAGGTTTATTTACCCTTTCTTTTCTTACAGCAGTTTCTAAAGCCAAAGGGACACTTTTCTACATGTTGCTAGAAAAATGTAGAAAGGGATACTTTTTTTTGTAGGAAGTGAGGTGCAAGCTACAAGTATCAGGCAACTCTGTTGCAAGCAACTGTATCAAAGGACTGTTGATTTTGTAGAACATTACATCACAGAATAAATCAGCCTATGAAAGTGATGTAGAAAGTCATGTGACTAGCTTCTTTGCTGGTGAGAACAACAAAGAAATGACAGAGAAAATTAATGTGAAGCCAGTTTGGGATATTGTGATTTTTTTCAGGGTGACATTTAAAAAATTTTAAAATTTTTATATATATATATATATATATATATATATATATATATATATATATATATATATATATATATATATATATATATATATAAAAAACTGGGTACATATTTCATTTCTTTATTAAAGAAAGTTATGCAACACCCAGTGCCCCCGTGTGAAAAAGTAATCGCCCCCCTTAGACTCAATAACTGGTTACGCCACCTTTAGCAGCAATAACTGCAACCAAACGCTTCCTGTAGTTATTGATTAGTCTCTCACAGCGACGTGGGGGAATTTTGGCCCACTCCTCCATACAGAACTGCTTCAACTCAGTGACATTTGTGGGTTTTCGAAACTGCTCGTTTCAGGTCCTGCCACAACATCTCAATGGGGTTTAGGTCTGGACTTTGACTAGGCCATTCCAAAGCTTAATTTCTTGTTCTTCAACCATTCTGATGTAGACTTGCTTGTGTGTTTTGGATCATTGTCTTGCTGCAGAACCCAGCTGCGCTTCAGCTTCAGCTCACGGACGGATGGCCTGACATTCTCCTGTAGAATTCTCTGATACAGAGCAGAATTCATGGTTCCTTCAATGATGGCAAGGCGTCCAGGTCCTGATGCAGCAAAGCATCCCCAAACCATGACACTACCACCACCATGCTTGACTGTTGGTATGAGGTTCTTACTGTGGAATGCAGTGTTTGGTTTTCGCCAGACATAACGGGGCCCATGTCGACCAAAAAGTTCCACTTTTGACTCATCTGTCCATAGAACATTGTTCCAGGTGCTTTTTGGCAAACTTGAGACGAGCATTCATGTTCTTCTTAGTGAGCAATGGTTTCCGCCTTGCTACTCTGCCATGAATCCCATTTTTGCGCAATGTCTTTCTGATGTTGGAGTCATGAACACTGACCTTCGCCGAGGCGAGAGATGCCTGCAGATCCCTGGATGTTGTTCTAGGGTTCTTTGTGACTTCTTGGAAGATTTTACGTCTTGCTCTTGGAGAGATTTTGGCAGGACGGCCACACCTGGGAAGATTCACTACTGTCCCAAACTTTCTCCATTTGGACAATATGGTTCTGACTGTGGTTAGGTGGAGCCCCAGAGCCTTAGAAATGGCTTTGTAACCCTTTCCAGACTGATAGGCATCAACAACTTTTTTCTGGAGGTCTTCAGGAATTTCTTTTGTTTGTGGCATGATGTGCCTCTAGAACCTGTGTGCTGTCAACTTCACTCTGATGGTAAGGGCCAAAGTTAATCAGATTTATATTGGGCAAGGCTGGCCCAAATCAGGCCTGGTTGTTAACCAAAGTACTCAAACAACTTATCCCTTTAATTGGGTTGAGTTAACCATGAGGGGCAATAACTTTTTCACACCTGAAGATTGCATGTTTGATTACCTTGCACACCAAACAAATGAAAGAAGCACCAAACTTTGGTGTCATTTTTTTCTCAGACTCCCTCTATATACTACTACAACCCGCAAAAAAATCTGACCAAATACAATGTGAAAAATGTGCAAAAATGCGGAAAATCAGAGAGGGGGCAAATACTTTTTCACGGCACTGTATGGTATAGGCAAGTAAATAAGTGTTAAATCAGTCCATTCCTAGTTGTTCATGACCTATTTGCCAGTTAATGCCACGAGATGTAGTGGAGTGGCATTAAAGTCGACAAAATTATGAATATTATATTCCTTTTTGTTTTAAACAATGTTGTGATGGCATTATAGTTTAATATTATAAATTACAAAAAAAGCTGGTTTGGTACCGATGTTAAAGCATTAGAACGTTCATGTTAAACTGCAGCGGTGTGTTAACGGCGTGTCAACAAATAACACAGAAAAAACATTCAAGCAAAACAAGCCAAAACTAACAAATGCAGATTAAAAATGATGAGGGTAATGGTAAATATTACAATCCCATATATACACATATTTAAGAATAAAGTTTATTTTATTATATTGAAATGCTGGTGAAAATGATGTGGATGCTAGAAAACACTAATACACTTTTTGTTAGGAAATATTATCTATGTGTTGTCCACCAAAATTCATTCTACAATTTCTACATACTGTAGAATAGTGTCCCCTGAAATTTGAAGCAACAATGTAGAAACAACAGATTACATTTTCTAGCAACATGTAGACTAGTGTCCCCTTGGCTTAAGAGTTGAAGGGCTGAGCTCTTTAATATACAGTGCGTTTCTTTCTCTTCCACCAGCAAGACAACTAAACCCGCACACAGTCTCCTGGTCCAGGCAGGGCTTCGGTGACGAAGATGAGTTGATACTGTGGCTATCCCCTAAACAACAATTCCACAGCGAATACACTAGCTTCTGCACCCCATTGACACTCCAAAACACCACACCCCCCACTCTCCGAACTTCCTGTCTGGATCAGGATTCTGCAGTATCTCTTTTGAGACAAAATACCGTGCATACAACCAAAACAAAAATATATTTAAGAAACTTAAATAATAAATCATACAGCTCCTGCATTACAACAAAAAAGTATTACCTTTCTTGCTAATTCATATATATATATATATATATATTATATAGATACAGATACAGATACAGATATATATATACACATACATACATACCAACAAAGGGTAGTATGTCTGGCTGTACATTATTGGGGGGACCAATTGTACACAGAGTCTGATGGAATCAAACCAGGGTCTGACTCTGAGTCACTGTCAGTTTCCATCGTCATCCTTGCCACCTCCTCTGTACGCAACCATTTTGTTGGAAATTTAATTAGCCTTCCAAGCCTATGGCTGGGAAGCCTATTGTTTTTGTTAGGATTTCTATTATCTTATTTTATTTATTTATATATTTTATTTCTTCCTCCATTGTTTTTTTTCAAATGGCTCTAAAATCAACAGCGTTGCACGAAAACTCACGAAACTTGGCATTATATTTTGCTATTCGACACTTGCAGGACAACCACTATAAGATCGTTACCTTATGGTAAAGATGTGAAACTTGGGGCACAGACTACCATCATGCCTACATTTAGATTTGTTCACGAGAAGTCGATTGGTCACATGGTTGGCAGCCATACTGGATTTGTCAAATATTCAAATGTCGTCTTCTCTGAAACCGTTATGCTGATTGAAGAGAAACGTTCCATACATAGTCTTGGCAAGGTTCTCTATCCAGTTTGTTCAAAGCAAGTCGCTACATAAAAACACATGGCTGCCGCGAGCCAATCAAAATTCAGCTATGGTTAATTTGCACATATTACCTTGCTAAAGGTCAAATGCAAAACTTGCTAGAGAGTGCAGATAGTGTCATGGTTACTATGGAAGACATATAGGAACTCATACATGCACTATCAAAAAATTACCTTGATCATGACCTTTGACCTCTACTTAAGGTCAAATGTAAAACTAACTCCTTACAGAGTGCAGATATGGTCATGGTTACTATGGGACACACATATGAACCCATATATGCTTTATTCAACCAATCAAAATGTTTACATTTCACAATAACTCCTTTGAAGCCATAAAATTGCAACTTCTAGTTTATAGTAGTTACTGCAATATATAGCAATCAATCATGGGGTTTCCATGATGGGCAATTGACACTTTGTAGCGTCAGAGAAGGTCATAATATAATTCTGTGTATGAAAGTAACAGAACTGAAATATACAGAGGGCAATCTTAAACCATGTGTCTTCTTGGTTTCTGGTCACAAACTCCCCCACTGACAAAGAATGCTTTTAAAAGAGTCCTAAACTAACTGCTGAACAAATGGCTTATCTTCATGATCGCTGAATGACAATTTCAGCGCCGCAAGTCAGTGTTCTGGGTGCTTTGACACCCAAAACAGGAACCAGTCCATCACATAAATCCAGCCGACAGGGGGCGGAATAGCGGACCAATGGAGAACAAGGGGCCGCGTCAGAACAACCAATGAAAAACACTCCACATGGACTCATGCACTGCCCAAAATAACCAAACTATCCAATCACAGGGGTAAAGAGAACATTACAAAAGTATGAGCGCGACACTCAAACAGGGCTCCCGACACGAAATCCAAGGTTCTGATACACAAACCAGTCTTTGAACTGTGACAATCTGGAGATGCAGCCTGCAACCAGTTGGAACATAGATACCGTTTTCGGACACTCTAATACGAGATAACTATTCTAGTGTTTGCCTTGGTGTGGGAGTCCGCTGCATAAGACGTCTAAAGAGCTGGATGAACATTTGAAGTCAACAAATTGAAATATATTCAATTTATTGAGCTAGCAGTGCAGGAGTTTGCGATGGAATATCCCAGACATAACCGGACGAAGAGTGCACATATTGGTGGAGGAATTGGGGTTTCAGTGGAATACCTAAAATAGTTAATGTCTCTAGTTCTTTGTTTTAATCATCTTATGAACTCAAGAATAAGCAGACCTTAAAGTAAAATGTTTTGTTTTAAGTGGAATGTAAGAAAAAGTATTATTGCTTTCAATTCATGAGTTGAGTTAATGAACACTATAGTATGTTTGTATGTGATTTATACAAATTGATGTGGGTTTCATAAGGCAGTTATCATTCTGCGTTTAAGGCTAGAATCCAAATTTAGTTGTCTTGATACTAGATCATTCTCGATAGGTTGTCTGGACGCAAACAGCACCTTTATCTTGCAAGAGTGAGAATTGCCTTCTGAACTAAAATTATACATGAGACCGA
Source organism: Acipenser ruthenus (assembly GCF_902713425.1). Taxonomy (NCBI): domain Eukaryota; kingdom Metazoa; phylum Chordata; class Actinopteri; order Acipenseriformes; family Acipenseridae; genus Acipenser; species Acipenser ruthenus. Next base: position 57,897,831 of record NC_081193.1, read on the forward strand.
TTTAACGATGCTTTGATTATCAAATACTAACGAAAGTTAATATTTGTGTTACTAACGATACCCCTGTTAAGACTAACCTTCGTCTTAAATAGCTGTCAGGAATGCAGTTGCAACCTTTAAGGGACTCTACCATAGATTGCGTTGGATCGCTTATCAACCAGCGGGAGTGGGGTGTCGTTTAAAACTTTCTTTTCTGTACTGTTTAGTTGAGTTAATTCTTCCTTTCTGTATTATTTTAGTTTAGTTGTTGCACCTTTAAATTTTTTCCTTTTTTTAGTTTTATTTCTAATAAAACTGTTCCTTTGTATTCACTAGAAATGTTGTCTAGTCTGATTATTTCGATAAAGGTCAGGTTCTACAAGACTTGAATTCAAAACAAGGTATTTTATTATTACAATTTAAAACTAGTCCAAATACAAATATACCTTGCACACTACATTGTTAAATGGCAATGCGCATGCATGTTTGGGAGTATTACTTGAGTAAATCAGGTTTGTGGCTGAAAAAAACGGCCAAAGAGAGGGATAGGGTAACTCTCATTTACTCGTGTAAATGACGAAACACACGGGAAAATCCACGCCCAGTTTCGCATGGAAACCCACATTTCACGTGGAAATGTTAATGAGCTTGTTTATCCTTAACTATAAATATTGCAAGGGAGCAGGTCAGTAGTTACTCTGGATTCCAAGACGACAGAAAGTAGTGGCTGATGGGTCATTTTATGGTTAGCAGTGGTGTAGTCCACAGTAATGTTGTTGAAGCTGACACCCTGGGATCTTTCAAGAAGCTGCTTGATGAGATTCTGGGATCAAGAAGCTACTAACAACCAAACAAGCAAGATTTTCTTATGTTCTTATGTTCTAATGATAATGTGGGCAGCTTTTTTTATTATTTTGTTATGTTGTATATCTCTTGTGGGTTTACAGTTCACCACAAAACATGAACTGTGTTATGCATTTGTTATAGTATTAAAAGCAGCTGTTTGAGAATACCCTTGCAGTAAAAACTATGCTAAAGTTAAACACGAAGAGCAAGTGAGCTGCTTACTGAATGTCTGAAACTGAATTCCCTTGCTTTCCAGCTATGTCCAAAGACAACGTGTGTCCGCCCTCCACTCAAAATCACTTGGTCGAGGAGGAAACCTGGGCATTAATAAGTATAGTTGGTGACTTGGATGTGTTGAGCCAGCTCCATCAGCGCAACAAGCATGTGCACCAAGTGGTTGATGCCCTCTCAAAGGAATAGAAGGCACAGTCCCATAAGCTAGGGACTCTGACAGAGATCGAATGAGTCTTAGTGTTAGATCTCCCTCTCGACCTGTGAGGGCACGGTGCACGAGGAACAGAGTACCCTTAATGAAGTGGCACGACAATTTATTCCGTAGGGTAGATGGAAGTCGGTCAGTTCGGAAAGGGGCGGAGCTATGGCACCCGAGCTCAGTGACCCAGACGGTAAGCGGCGTGGCATCCGAGGACTGGAGGAGCGGATGCGCTCGTTAACCTCGGGGTCATGGGCGAGGGTATAAATAGGGGGCATGGCTTGAGTGATCTGTTCCTTTGCAGATGGTTAAACCAAATAACCTAGAAGGAGCCCGTCTTGTTTGTGCTAAAAGCCGTGAGTGATTGCTTGTCTGTGTATTTACACTGTTTGTCTTGTGTGTCGTTTCTCACAAAGATTACTGAGCACGATCCGGAGCTGCAGCCGCCAGGCCAGCGAAAAACCCGGACTTCACCACTCACCTTTTCACTACAGGAACTGTCTTTTGTTTGCACCTTTAGCACTTTAATCACGCACTGTCTTTGTGTTTGTGTTTAGTGTGGGTGTCTGGACGGGACTTTGGGGTTGCGGGTCAAACCCGTAGGATTTACAAATAGAAGTGATACACGCCGCTGTATCACTTCCAGCACTATTATTATTTGCAGGTTTTGCCTTAAGGCTCTGGACATTTATTAAATTAAATAAACACCCTTGCACCTGTACCAACGTTGTCTGTGTGATTCTTCTGCACTGCACTCACCTGCACGTCATTACCACTTTGCCACAGGGACAAATGTTAAAAAATTGAAACACTTTTTCCCACAGGAACGAGCAAGGAGGTGCCATTCGGGAGAAGATAGATGGTCCCACAGAGCAATGCTTTTTGCTTCAGTTACATCTGGCATAACCCTGTACATGTTTCAGTGCCTTTGGGTCGTTGTCATGCTGAAAGGTGAACTTCCGTCCCAGTTTAAGCTTTCTTGCAGAGGGCAGCAGGTTTTCCTCAAGGACTTCTCTGTACTTTGCTCCATTCATAAGAACATAAGAAAGTTTACAAACGAGAGGAGGCCATTCAGCCCATCTTGCTCGTTTGGTTGTTAGTAGCTTATTGATCCCAGAATCTCATCAAGCAGCTTCTTGAAGGATCCCAGGGTGTCAGCTTCAACAACATTACTGGGGAGTTGGTTCCAGACCCTCACAATTCTCTGTGTAAAAAAGTGCCTCCTATTTTCTGTTCTGAATGCCCCTTTATCTAATCTCCATTTATGACCCCTGGACCTTTTTTCTTTTTTCAAGTCAAAGAAGTCCCCCGGGTTGACATTGTCTATACCTTTTAGGATTTTGAATGTTTGAATCAGATCGCCGCGTAGTCTTCTTTGTTCAAGACTGAATAGATTCAATTCTTTTATCCTGTCTGCATACGACATGCCTTTTAAACCTGGGATTTTCCCTTCTATCCTGACAAGTGCCCCAGTCCCTGCCGATGAGAAACATCCCCATAACATGATGCTGCCACCACCATGCTTCACAGTAGGGATGTTGTTCTTTGGGTGATGCGCTGTGTTGGCTTTTGCCACATGGATACAGAATCTCCTGAGTGTTTTTTCCATACTTCAAAACGGGATTCAACGTGGGCTTTCTTGAGTAATGGCTTCCTTCTTGCCACCCTACCATACAGGCCAGATTTGTGGCGTGTTTGGGATATTGTTGTCACATGCACACTTCGGCTTGTGTCGGCTCCTGTCGCTCCCGCTCGGCCATTGAATGGTTTTCTCGGCTTTTTCCGGAGAAAAAACGACTAGAACCCCGTTTTTTGTGTTTTTTTGATGATGTCGGACAGGGTCCGACAATGGACCGGATAGGAATAATTGCAATGTCGGACCAGGTCCGACAATGGACCGCAAAGGGTTAATCAGGCGCTTAGTAAGATGCTTATACAACAGAAGAGCTTTCGTTAGTAATTGTCAGAACATTTTTTAGTTTTAATAGAATTAAAATGAATAACATGCTGTTTTAATATTTATTTCTTAGCAGACGCCCTTATCCAGGGCAACTTACAATTGTTACAAGATATCACATTATTTTTACATACAAATTACATTTGGATTTTTCACTGGAGCAATCTAGGTAAAGTATCTTGCTCAAGGGTACAACAGCAGTGTCCCCCACCTGGGATTGAACCCATGATCTTCCGGTCAAGAGTCCAGAGTCCTAACCACTACTCCACACTGCTGCTTAATAGCATTACTACTGGTCAGGAAATTATGTTAGCTTTCTATTTTTATTATTAATGGCGATCAAACATTGTATCATATCAAGTAGTTGTTCCTGAGATGTATTAGTTGATTGGTGCAAGTGCAGTGTTGCAACGTTTTGTTACTATATGTAAAGTGTGATTGGATAGTCACATTTTCATGACCATTTAAACAACCCCCCACCACTACGCACATCTTGAGCACCCTGTGGCCCCCCAAAGTTTGGACATTTCCTTATTTGGCCCGCCAGAGAATGTAATTGAGTACCACTGCTATAAGGCAACAAAAGGTGAAAATATTGAAAGAGGATGTAGACTTTCTACAGGCACTGCAAGTGTGTGAAATGGCTTTAGGAAAATTAAACAAATTCTCAATGAAATATAAATAACTTGACAAGAGTTATGAAGATTCAAAACTTTTCCTGTTTAAAGTTTTGTAAAATCACATTTGTCTTGAGAAGGGTGCTGAGTTATGGATCTAAAATGAAAAAAAAGTCAAGTCTTTCTTTTTAAACCATCCAATCGTTGACCAAATATAGGGAAATATGCCAAGCGCTACTGTGTGATTGGAGAATTTGGGAATCGACTGCCCCCATTCCAAGGGTTTAAAAAACTGGTGCATTCAGTTAAGCTAGCACTCAACCACCTACGTGTGTCACCTCAACCAAGCTGCTCCTTGTATGCTGCTGTCAAACAGCTACTACTCCAAAAACAAACAAACAATCTGCCTTTGTGTGTGTCGATGTTACGCCTGCTTTGTATCCTGTTCAATTCGACTACCAGCTAACCAGACGACATGGCCAGGAAATCATTTTTTTTATGAAACCACGAAGCAAAGAAACCACTTGGGTGTTAGAAAAACAAACTACACGTCTATAAGCTTGTTTTGAAACTTTTCTACACTAACTGCTGTGAACTTTGCATCTAAAAAGAGATGTATTGCTACTGCTTATTATTTTAGTTGAGATCAGCGGTAATTAGTAATGGTATTTTGGCACGGTGTCAACAAAAGCATTAATATAAAATTTGATACAAACAAATTGATTTTAACTCTGAAGTGAAATACTGCTTATTTAAATTATTGCTTTCACTAAAGTCTAAAGACTGTTTAATTTGTCTGATGCTGTTATGAAAATAATTTTGCTTACTGGATATCCGATAAAAACAGATGTTTTGAACATTGCTTAATGAAGAAGCTATTGGTTTCAAGAAAATCTAAGAGACTGCTTAATCTATCCGATCCTGCTGTGAAAAGAATATTGTAGTTATTTAAAAGGGAAAAAATCCTTTAAAAATCTCTTCACTGAAGACACTGCTTGTATATGCTATATACTGACCAGGCTTGAACATTGATGTGATTAACAAAGTAGTAGTTTTATTTCACCTAGTACAAACTCCGTCATGTGCTCTAGTCTACTTCACTGTACTCTCTACAAACATGTGTTGTCTCCCACAGTCTCCTTCGTTCCCATAATCCCATTATTTCTTAAAGGCAAACTGAACAATAAACTCCATCAGACTAAAAGGCAATTATGGCTAGAATAAATAAACATAACAATTCCCCTTTTCTTCCTCCCCACCTTTTTTTTTTCTTTCAGGTGTGATAGGAGGTGATAAAACTCTGGAAAAGAGCAGGCCACTACAGTAACGTTACAGCACCGGATTGCCCCAAAGTGATTTCACATTTTTTACATAGTGTACGCACATATATCTTAGAAAAAATAAATAAATGTTTTGAGGCAATGCACTTTCACACCTGCATCCAACATGAAAATGCCCTCACCCACACCTGAATATATTACTTAATTATGCCTGGCCTTTCTATGTAAAGAACCCCTGGAAAAACAAACATTTTCATATGGCCGAGAGCAGCAAGACACAAAACATGACATTTTCGTGAGCAAGATATTTTGAATACTACCATTGTTTTAAACATTTGTTTAATTCTCTCGAACATTATAATGGAATATTGTACTTGTGCAGTAGTTATCTCTTGATCGCAGCAGAATACACATGAACAAGGGATAGAACATTGTAGAGCCTTGCACAGTTTCTGTGAATTTATATTGTACATTAAACTTTAAATCTACAGTGTATTAAACTTTAAATATAACACTATGGTGTTTTCCCATTAATTATGTTTATACTGTATGTATTATGCACTTCAAATAAAATCTTTTGGATGACAAATGTACTGTATTTACTGTGAATGAGATTACAATACCTGCTCATGAGACGTTAAGATATGTAAATATAATATTAATTTTTAGACCAGCAATATAACATTTAAACATGCATTCTCTAGTGTAGCGCCAATACTATAATTTTATGAAAAAGAATCATTCATCTGAATTAGGATGTTTAGCACAAGCGATATTCCATGCCATACAAAACTTGCTAAATCAGCTTCTCAACTAAACGCAGAAAGGCACTTTTGTTGCTCGCCATGTACAGACTACAGTGTGTAAGAGATTTGTTGCAGATGAGACACAGAGGTTTACCACTGGTTTTCAGTGAAAGCAAACTCTTCCTTCCTGGCTTAAAGGCTCATAATTTCGTTTAACTCGTGGAGGGTTTGCTCAATGCCATTGTCTCCACAAAATGAACAAGCACTTAATTCAAAATTATGAAACAGACTTTCAACTGCACATCCGGCTTTCACTGGAGGTGATCAAGGGGCGTCAGCGAGCGGTGTTAAAAGTCATCAAGTGACAAAATGTCCTTGCAGTGAACATGCACGCTCAAAGAAACGGGAGTGAAGAAAGAATAATAAACAAGAAATACTTGTGTTTATTTTTACTTGTTCTCTCTTTTGTTTATTATTCTTTCTTCAGTTCATTCGAGCTGCAAAGTGTGCGTCACTCAGCATTTCACCGGGAGACACGGTTTGGCCACCTCCTATATATCTACATTGTTGTCCGCCAAGCCTGCAGTGAAATGAGTGTTCCATTAAGTTCAGTCGTTTCTGTAACAGATGGAGCTACATGTATCTGGTAAACATCGGGGACTAGTTACTGAAATGACAAAGGAGCAGCCAAATTTGTTTGCATTTCACTGTATTATGCATCAACAGGCTCTCTGCAGTAAGTTAGGAGACAGTTGCATGAAGGGAATAATGAACACAGTTGTTAATGTACTAAACTTCATTCGTGCTCAACCTTTACTACACCACCGTTTTGCTTTTAGCTCCATGACTTCTGTACAAAAAACAAACAAACATTCAGCTGCTGTTCCCCCTTACTATCATTTGACATACTGACAGCTCTTGCGCTCTCTGTGCTGTCGCTCATTACGTTCTCCATTACTGTCTATGGCCGTTGATTTAAAAAAAGTTTGTAATTTCACCAGCGCTGACATTATTCCCCCTCCCTTAGCTCTAAAGTCTGGTTTAATTAGCTTATCATTCCAAATGTTATGTAACATAGACACATACAGTACTCAACATGTAAATTTGGGGATGAGATTGATTGCTTTAATTTTTGAAAAACAATACAAAAGTGTATGCAACACATTCTCTCATACTTTCCTATGAACAAATTATTAATCACAAAAACTGTTAGATTTCTTGGATTGCGTCGTTTCCATCAAGCATCTCATCATTTGGGTATAACCAGTATTAACGTCGGTACATGGGAAGCGATGTGGAAAATCAGTTTCTGGACCTCTGCTCCGTGTGGCAGTTTTGCGCTTTTCCAGAGATGCAGTAGGCTGATTAAGGTCTTTTTACATTATTGTAGAAGACCAAGGTTTAAAAAAAAAAATAAAAAATGTCCACATTGAATGTATTCTTAAGTTTGCATATTATCAATAAATTAAAGATATGAACTTTGAGACATTTGTATGAAGGCATATACTTGAGGACAATCAAATAAAAAACATGAAATCATAATATTGGTTTTGGTACTGATGTTGCAGAGAATGTATACTAAAGAAAAATGATGAATGATTGTAGGTTATTTACATGTATTAAAAATATACACCGATTTGAACATGCCCTGCAGCCTGCTCCGAGTAGGTCTCCCTTAGAAGCAGAGGTCCTACTTGGATACAAAACACTGACAAAAAGCAGAGGACTGGCAGACATGTATGTGAAATCCAAAGGGATATAGACAGCACTACCGAACTGGGCTGATGTGATGACGTGGCATATAATGTTAATACATTTTAGGAGATACATTCTGGTCATAATACATACCAAATGGATGGTATATAACATAAACAGGATTAAAAGGTACAAAGAATGCTTGGCTGTATATTCAAAAAGAGTTGAGTACAAATCAAAGGAAATTATGATGAGATTGTAGAGTGCACCGATGAGACCTGACTCAGAGTATTGTGTTCAGTTGTAGTCACATTACCAAAAAGGACTATGGCCCTAGAGACAAACGAAGACCAAGTTCGAAGGCAATACTCACTACTAGAAATTGGGCAAGCACTGATGGGTCGAAAATTTCCTAATGTAAATTGTCTTATGTTCTTATAACCTGTTATTGGCTCCTTACCTTGTGAAAAAAGGCAGCCCCTGTCAACACCATGGACAGCTCACATGAATAGTTGGAGTTGTAGAGCCATGACTGGTGGTTTACATCCCAGGCATGGTACCTCCCTGGAAACCCCACGATTCGGTCCCTGGCTTCCCGCCACACACTGAGGATGAAAGAGAACATATAACGTAAAGAATCAAAACCCAACTGTGCTTACTTTCAGTTTGTCATATTAAACTATTTATCCATACTGTAGTAATGTATGTGTTACAGTTCATGTGTAAAGCCTGTAAATCTATAGATTAACCGGTATATGTGTAGATTTACCAGCTCAGTGGTCAATGTATAAAATAACTAAAGGAGATTGTAGCTACAATGCTACAGCATTTGAGGTGAATTTGGAAATAAAATAACGTCAATGCGCTTAATGGCAAAATACAAAAATAAATTCTGTAAGATCTGTTACGTACTTGGGTAAATTAACTAATGTGTTTATTTTTCTAAACTCCAGCCTTAGGATTTTTTATTACTATTATTATTTGATTAATCTTTCTAAAACTTCACTGCATGCCTTCTTGCAATATTATTAGTATTATCTTTATCATTATTAATTATTATTAAATACTACTACTAACTAGAAGTTGCAAGCAACTGGATGGCTTCCAAGGCATTCTTGTTCCTATCTGTGTTCCACAGTAACCATGACCCTATCTGCACTCTATGAGGAGTTATAAGCTAGTTTTGCACTCTCAAAGGAAAGGTCAAAGGTCAGGGTCAAGGCAATTTTTGAATAGCGCATATATGGGTTCCTATATGTGTTCCATAGTAACCATTACCCTATCTGCACTCTGTAAGGAGTTATAAGATAGTTTTGCATTTGACCTTAAGGACAGGTCAAAAGTCACGGTCAAGTTAATTTTTGAATAAAGCATATATGGCTTCATTTGTGTATCCTATAGTAACTGACACTGTCTAAAAACTCTCAAAGGTGTTATAAACAATTTTTGCATTTGAGCTTTAGCAAGGTAATATGTGCAAATACATGCAATTTCACCATAGCTGAAATCTGATTGGCTCACGGCATCCATGTTTTTTTATGTAGCGAGTTGCTTTGATAGACAACCTTGCCAAGGCTATGTATGCAAAGCTTCAAATCGGCATAACGGTTTCAGAGAAGACGACGTTTGAATATTTTTGACAAATCCAATATGGCTGCCGAACCACGTGACCAATCGACTTGTGTTGAACAAATCTAAATATAGGCCATAAGGGTAGTATGTGCCCCAAGTTTCACATCTGTACCACAAGAGGTTTGAGAAGATTTTGTTAAATTGGCAAATATTTCACAAAAAAATCCAATATGGCTGCCAAACCATGTGACCTATGACTTTGTTTTTGCTCTGATGCAACTGCCAAAAGGCCTCTACCACCACTATGAAGATTCACGAGTCTACAACACTGTACCTTAAATGAATACAGCAATATGTGCAAATTGACCATAGCTGAAATTTGATTGGCTCATGGCGGCCATGTTTTTTTAAGTAGCGTCTTGCTTTTAACAAACTTAAGACAACCTTGCCAAGGCTATGTATGCAAAGTTTCGCTTCAAATCGGCATAACCGTTCCAGAGAAGGCGACATTTGAATATTTTTGAGAAATCCAATATGGCCGCCAGACCATGTGACCAATCGACTTCTCTTGAACAACTGTAAATCTAGCCCATGAGTGTAGTCTATTGCACCAAGTTTTACATCTCTGCGATAAGTGGTTTCGGAGAATAAGATTTTTTTTTAAATTGTCCAAAACTCGAGAAATCCAATATGACCGCCACACCATGTGACCTATGATCTTCATTTTTGCTCTGACACAACTTGCCTTAGGTGCCTACCACCCTACCGTGACTTTTAGTGCAACTGTGTTGAAAAAAAGAGCGGAAGAAAAAAAAAAAATCTGGCTTGGAAGCCTAATAATAATAATAATAATAATTACAGCTGCAAGCAGCAATGACTGGGGGCCAAGTGCCAGACCATGTGACCTATGACCGTATTTCCCCTGTGGCATAGCACCCCATTGGCCTCTACTATTCTTTGAACTTTGAAGACTATACAATATTCTACCATACATTAACCCTTTGCAGTCCATTTATTAAGTGCGTGTCAGGCACGTCAGGTCCAATTTATTTTCACACGCGCAGTTAATTTTAGACGCGCTGTTTAAAAGTATTTTTTTCCCACAGTCAAACGGGTTTAAAAGGCCCTGCATAACAACAAAGCACTCACTAGGCATCTCCAGCCCCGCCCCACCCTTTCGTTCGCTATAGCTTTCACCTATGTAAGAAATAAATAATAATAATAATAATAATAGTCGTACATACCGATCAATCATCTCCTGATCACTCGTTTTATCACCAAACTCCTCAATAATGCGATCCAAGTCATTATTTTATTACTATAACATCTCAAAAAAGCTCTGCAAATGTCCGTGTTCAGCTTGTTTACTTATGACCGCCCCGTTATCTGATACCAGGGCCATGTATGACTATTCATGAGATACGCCTTTTTTTTTTTTTTCCGACTTGTCTCGGCTCCTGTCGCTCCCACTCGGCCATTGAATGGTTTTCTTGGCTTTTTCCGGAGAAAAAACGACTAGAAACCCGTTTTTTGCATTTCTATAATGATGTCGGGCAGGGTCCAACAATGGACCGCAAAGGGTTAATAGTACAATATATGCTGAAATTTGATTTGCTCGTGGCCCCCATATTTTTTGACGCAGCAACTTTGCTTTAAACAAACTTCATTGGTCAAAGGTCAATGTTAAGAATTTTTGGATAGAACATATATGTGTTGCTATCTAGTAACCATGACAGCTATCTGCACTCTAAGTAGTTAAAGTTTTCCATTTCACCTTTAGCAGAGGTCAGAGGTCGCGGGCAAGGGCATTTTTTTGATAGAGCATATATGATTTCCTATGTGTTCCATAGTAAATATGACCATATGTGCACTCTCTAAAGCAGGGCCTCCAACCCTGGTCCTGGAGAGCTACTGTGGCTGCTGGTTTTCGTTTCAACCAATCTCTGTTACTTAATTGAACCAATTACTGGCTTAATTAGTCAGGATTAACACGTGGTTCCCGATCTTTAGCCACTGATGATGTAAAGACACTGTAAAACCTGCTGGATAGGGGGCTCTCCAGAACCAGGGTTGGAGACCCCTGCTCTAAAGAGTTACAAGCTAATTTGTCATTTGACTTTTAAGATAGATCAGTTGTCATGTGCATGGACATTTTTTGGGTTGCTATATGTGTTCCATAGTAACCATGACTATCTGCACTCTCAAAGGAGTTATAAGCAAGTTTTGCATTTGACCTTAAGGAGAGGTCAAAGGTCGTGGTCAGGGTAATTTTTGTACAGAGCATATATGGGTTCATGTGTGTTCTATAGTAACTATGAAAGGAGTTATAAGCAAGTTTTGCATTTGACCTTTAACAAGGTAATATGTGCAAATTGACCATAGCTGAAATCTGATTGGCTCGCAGCAACCATGTTTTTTTTTTTTAATGTAGCGCCTTGCTTTGAACAAACTTGATAGACAACCTTGCCAAGGCTATGTATGCAAAGTTTCACTTCAAATCATCATAACGGTTTAACCCGCTCTGTAATTTTGTAACTTTTGTTATGATGACAAAACGTCACATAGGTCGTCCAGGGTGTCCTCGGCTCACCATGCACCAGCGACCCCTGTAGTCTGGCCGGGCGCCTGCGGGCTTGCCCGTAAGCTGCCCAAGAGCTGCGTTGTCCTCCGACGCTGTAGCTCTTGGGTGACTGCATGGTGAGTCCGCAGTGTGAAAAAAAAAAAGCGGTCGGCTGACAGCACACGCTTCGGAGGACAGTGTGTGTTCGTCTTCGCCCTCCCGAGTCAGCGCAGGGGTGGTAGCGGTGAGCTGAGCATAATAAAATAATTGGCTATTCCAAATTGGGAGAAAATAATAAAAAATAAATAATTGGCAACGACTAAAATTTTTAAAAAAATTTGCAGACGACACAAAAACAGGAGGAGTGGCAAACACTGTTGCAGCAGCAAAGGTCATTCAAAATGATCTAGACAGCATTCAGGACTGGGCAGACACAAGGCAAATTACATTTAATAGAGAAAAGTGTAAAGTATTGCATGCAGGCAATAAAAATATGCATTATAAATATCATATGGGAGATACTGAAATTGAAGAAGGGAACTATGAAAAAGACCTAGGAGTTTATGTTGACTAAGAAATGTCTTCATCTAGACAATGTGAGGAAGCTATAAAAAAGGGCAACAAGATGCTCCGATACATTGTGAGAAGTGTTGAATTTAAATCAAGGGAAGTAATGTTAAAACTTTACAATGCATTAGTAAGACCTCACCTAGAAAATTGTGTTCAGTTCTGGTCACCTCGTTACAAAAAGGATATTGCTGCTCTAGAAAGAGTGCAAAGAGCAACCAGAATTATCCCGGGTTTAAAAGGCATGTCGTATACAGACAGGCTAAAAGAATTGAATCTATTCAGTCTTGAACAAAGAAGACTACGCGGCGATCCGATTCAAACATTCAAAATCCTAAAAGGTATAGACAATGTTGACCCAGGGGACTTCTTTGACCTGAAAAAAGAAACAAGGACCAGGGGTCACAAATGGAGATTAGATAAAGGGGCATTCAGAACAGAAAATAGGAGGCACATTTTTACACAGAGAATTGCGAGGGTCTGGAACCAACTCCCCAGTAATGTTGTTGAAGCTGACACCCTGGGATCCTTCAAGAAACTGCTTGATGAGATTCTGGGATCAATAACTACTAACAACCAAACGAGCAAGATGGGCTGAATGGCCTCCTCTTGTTTGTAAACTTTCTTATGTTCTTCTTACCTCTTCATAGTAGTGCATACCAATAAATCATCTCCTGATCACTCATTTTATCACCAAACTCCTCAATAATGCGATCCAAGTCATTTTTTTATTACTATAACATCTAAAAATAAAAAGCTCTGCAAATGTCTGTGATATTCTTTGAGCGCTGGATGCGGAAGCAGCTATCTTGTTTGTTTATGTCCGTGTTATCTATGTGGTGCCGACATTGGACCGGAAAGGGAACTTAGTTAGTTTTCCCATATACTTTTTTTATTTTAGATTTGTTTTTCCATTTTTTGAACTTGTTTCTCCTCAGGAGAGAAGGCAAAACTAAATAGGTCTTTCGCATGTGATGCCAAAAGTTAAGATGTTTGTGTACATTTGTGTATTAGCTATTTTTTGTTTACTTTTTCTAGTCTATTCATTATTTATCTGTTGCCATTATTATTTAGCTATGCATTTATTATTATTTTTTAACCTAATATTTTTTTTATTTGATGTGTAAAAGAATGAGGAATAATTATTTCGTTTTTTTTTTATTATTATGTTTAGTTTTTATTTTTACTTTGTGTATGTAGCCTATATAAAGAACAAAGACATTATTTAGCTGTAGTCATTACTATTGTTGTAAGGATTTTTATTATTATTATTTTTTTTCCCTTCCAACAAAATTACAAATGCCTATAACTTTTAAATGGCTGCACGAATTTGGCACGGATGTAGAGGACTATGGGATGTTGTGACATGGTCAATATGAACAAAAATGCAATTTTTGCCCATTTTTCACACTGAAATGAAACATTCTAACCACGGGGACAGCTGTTACCATGGAAAACTGAGCAGAGTCTAGGAAAAAATATTTCTTTAAGTAGCCATTTTTCGCTGGTGTCTAGCAAGAAGATTTTCACTAACTCATGTAACTTAAAACACAGTAATTACAGTGGAAAGGCTGATATTTTACACACACACAGAGTACATTATACAAAGACACATACTCTAAACTAAGAAAACATTTTTTTGAAGAACTGTTCCAGCTCTATCCATGCGGAAAAAAAACAAAAAACTGCACTACGGTTTTTAAACCAGAAGACAATCAAAACAATAAAATGTATAATACATGTGCTTTACAAGTCACACAAATAATCGGAATAAAATTATTTTTACGACTGAACTTACCTACACAACATACTCCACACTGTTAAAGGGGAAAAAATGTTTTTATTGAGAAAAAAATTATATATTAAATACAAAACTGAAAGATCATAATTGCATAAGTCACCCCCCTGAGTTAATACTTGGTGGAAGCACCTTTGGCAGCAATTACAGCTGTGAGTCTGTTGGAATAGGTCTCTACCAACTTTGCACACCTAGATTTGGCAATATTTGACCATTCTTCTTTACAAAACTGTTCAAGCTCTGTCAAGTTCCTTGGGGAGCGTTGATGGACAGCAATCTTCAAGTCATGCCACACATTTTCGATTGGATTTAGGCCGGGGCTCTGACTGGGCCACTCAAGGACATTTACCTTTTTGTTCCTTACCCACTCCAGTGTAGCTTTGGCTGTGTGCTTTGGATCGTTGTCATGCTGAAAAGTGAACTTCCGTCCCAGTTTCAGCTTTCTTGCAGAGGGCAGCAGGTTTTCCTCATGGACTTCTCTGTACTTTGCTCCATTCATTTTCCCTTCTATCCTGACAAGTGCCCCAGTGACTGCCGATGAGAAACATCCCCATAACATGATGGTGCCACCACCATGCTACACAGAGTGTTTTTTTGCATACTTCAAACGGAATTCAAGGTGGGCTTTCTTGAGTAATGGCTTCCTTCTTGCCACCCTACCACACAGGCCAGATTTGTGGAGTGCTTGGGATATTGTTGTCACATGCACACTTTGACCAGTCTTGGCCATAAAAGCCTGTTGCTCTTGCAAAGTTGCCATTGGTCTCCTTCTTGCTCGGTCATCCAGTTTGGAGGGACGGCCTGATCTAGGCAGGGTCTTGGTGGTGCCATACACCTTCCACTTCTTAATAATCGTCTTGACCATGCTCCAAGGGATACTCAAGGCCTTTGATATATTTTTTTTATACCCATCTCCTGATCTGTGCCTTTCAACAACCTTGTCCCTGAGTTCTTTTGAAAGCGCCTTGGTGCTCATGGTTGAGTCTTTGCTTTGAAATGCACTACCCAGTAGAGGGAACCTACAGAAACTGCTGAATTTATCCTGAAATCATGTGAATCACTACAATTTAACACAGGTGGAGGCCACTTAACTTGGTGTGTGATTTTGAAGGCGATTGGTTACACCTGAGCTAATTTAGGATTGCTATTACAAGGGGGGTGGACACTTATCCAACTAAGCTATTTCAGTTTTTATTTTTAATTAATTTTCTACAAATTTCTAGAATATATTTTCACTTAGAAGTTGTGGGGTAGAATGTGTAGATTTAAAAAAAAACTATTAATGCTATAAGGCAACTATAAAGGTTATAAGGCAACAAAAGGTGAACATTTTGAAAGGGGGTGTAGACTTTCTATAGGCACTGTATATATATATATATATATATATATATATATATATATATATATATATATATATATATATATATATATATATATATATATATATAGTGCCTTGCATAAGTATTCACCCCCCTTGAACTTTTCCACATTTTGTAGTGTTACAACCTGGAATTAAAATGGATTTAATTAGGATTTTTTGTCACTGATCTACACAAAATAGTCCATAATGTCGAAGTGGGGAAAAAAATCTACATATTTTTCAAAATTATTTACAAATAAAAAACTGAAAAGTCTTGATTGCATAAGTATTCACCCCTTTGCTGTGACAGCTCTGGTACAACCAATTGCCTTCAGAAGTCACATAATTAGTTGAATGGAGTCCACCTGTGTGCAATTAAAGTGTCACATGATCTCAGATTAAATACACCTGTTTCTGGAAGGCCCCAGAGTTTGTTAGAGAGCATATCTAAACAAACAGCATCATGAAGACCAAGGAGCTATCAAAACAAGTCCGGGATAAAGTTCTGGAGAAGCACCAATAAGGGTTGGGTTATTAAAAATATCCCAAACTTTGAACATCCCCCGGAGCACTGTTAAATCCATTATTAAAAAATGGAAAGAATATGGCACAACCGCGACTCTGCCTAGAAAAGGCCGTCCACCAAAACTCAGTGACCAGGTAAGGAGGGCATTAGTCATAGAAGCAACCAAGAGGCCAATGGTAACTCTGAAGGAGCTGGAGAGATCCACAGCTGAGATGGGAGAAACCATCCATGGGACAACTATAACCCGGACGCTCCACAAAGCTGGGCTTTATGGAAGAGTGGTGAGAAGAAAGCCATTGCTGAAAAAAACCCATATCAAATCCCGTTTGGATTTTGCCAAAAGGCATGTGGGAGACACAGCAAACATGTGGAAAAAGGTTCTCTGGTCTGATGAGACCACAACTGAACTTTTTGGCCTTAGCGCAAAACGCTATGTGTGGCGCAATGCCAACACTGCTCATCACCCTGAGAACACCATCCCCACGATGAAGCATGGTGGTGGCAGCATCATGTTATGGGGATGCTTTTCATCGGCAGGGACTGGGAAACTGGTCAGGATTGAAAGCAAGATGGATGGAGCCAAATACAGGTAAATTCTAGAGGAAAACCTGTTTCAGTCTGCAAGAGACCTGGGACTGGGGAGGAGGTTCACCTTCCAGCAGGACAATAACCCTAAACACACAGCCAAAGCTACACTGGAGTGGTTTAAAAACAAGAACCTGAATGTCTTAGAATGGCCCAGTCAAAGCCCAGACCTCAATCCGATTGAGAATCTGTGGCAAGACTTGAAAATTGCTGTTCACCAACGGTCCCCATCCAACTTGACAGAGCTTGAGCAATTTTACCAAGAAGAATGGGCAAAAATTGCAGGATCCAGATGTGCAAAGCTGGTAGAGACTTACTCAAAAAGACTCACAGCTGTAATTGCTGCCAAAGGTGCTTCTACCAAGTATTGACTCAGGGGGGGTGAATACTTATGCAACCAACAAATGTCTTTTTTCTTTGTTTAATAAAAAATAAAAAATATTTTGCACCTTCAAAGTGTTAAGTATGTTATGTAAATCAAATGGTAAAAATCCCACTTAAATCCATTTTAATTCCAGGTTGTAACACTACAAAATGTGGAAAAGTCCAAGGGGGGTGAATACTTATGCAAGACACTGTATATATATTATATATATATATATATATATATATATATATATATATATATACACACACACACACACACACACACTGAACAACAATTTCAGTTACAGTTACAGTTCATATAAGGAAATCAGTCAATTGAAATAAATTCATTAGGCCCTCATCTATGATTTCACATGATTGGGAATACAGATATGTATCTGTTGGTCACAGATACCTTACAAAAAAAAAATGTAGGAGCGTGGATCAGAAAACCAGTCAATATCTGGTGTGACCACCATTTGCTTGATGCAGCGCGACACATCTCCTTCGCATAGAGTTGATCAGGCTGTTGATTGTGGCCTGTGGAATGTTGTCCCACTCCTCTTCAATGGCTGTGCAAAGTTGCTGGATATTGGCAGGAACTGGAACACGCTGTCGTACATGTCGATCCAGAGCATCCCAAACATGCTCAATGGGTGACATGTCTGGTGAGTATGCAGGCCATGGAAGAACTGGGACATTTTCAGCTTCCAGGAAATGTGTACAGATCCTTGCGACATGGGGCCGTGCATTATCATGCTGAAACATGAGGTGATGGCGGCGGATGAATGGTACGACAATGGGCCTCAGGATCTCGTCACGGTATCTGTGTGCATTCAAATTGCCATCGATAAAATACAATTGTGTTCGTTGTCCGTAGCTTATGCCTGCCCATACCATAACCCCACCGCCACCATGGGGCACTGTTCACAACGTTGACATCAGCAAATGGCTCGCCCACACGACGCCATACACGCTGTCTGCCATCTGCCCGGTACAGTTGAAACCGGGATTCATCCGTGAAGAGCACACTTCTCCAGTGTGCCAGTGGCCATCGAAGGTGAGCATTTGCCCACTGAAGTACGTTACGACGCCGAACTGCAGTCAGGTCAAGACCCTGGTGAGGACGACGAGCACGCAGATGAGCTTCCCTGAGATGGTTTCTGACAGTTTGTGCAGAAATACTTCGGTTGTGCAAACCCACAGTTTCATCAGCTGTCCGAGTGGCTCGTCTCAGACGATCCCGCAGGTGAAGCCGCTGGATGTGGAGGTCCTGGGCTGGCGTGGTTACACGTGGTCTGCGGTTGCGAGTCCGGTTTGACGTACTGCCAAATTCTCTAAAACGACGTTGGAGGCGGCTTATGGTAGAGAAATGAACATTCAATTTTCTGGCAACAGCTCCGGTGGACATTCCTGCAGTCAGCATGCCAATTGCACGCTCCCTCAAAACTTGAGACATCTGTGGCATTGTCTTGTGTGACAAAACTGCACATTTTTTGTGGCCTTTTATTGTCCCCAGCACAAGGTGCACCTGTGTAATGATCATACTGTTTAATCAGCTTCTTGATATGCCACACCTGTCAGGTGGATGGACTATCTTGGCAAAAGGAGAAATGCACAAAATTTGAGAGAAATAAGCTTTTTGTGCGTATGGAAAATTTCTGGGATCTTTTATTTCAGCTCATGAAACATGGGACCAACACTTTACATGTTGCGTTTATATTTTTGTTCAGTGTTAGGTTGGTAAGCTTATCTTTTTTTCCCCACTAGTAACATTAACAATTATGTTAGGTTGTCAAGGTGATAAAACTTCTGATTAGAGATTTGCAACTGCAAAGCAAAACCAACGCTTTTGACATCACAAGTCTTTTGTACTTGTCATACTTTGTGTTTGTTTAGCATGTCCCTTAAGCTGCATGTTGGAATTATAGGTATAGCAGATATGCCATAGGAACTGGTTCTGCCATTTGGTGCTACTTGTGTTTGTACTTAATAAATAATATTTACCAATAATAGTAAATATTCTACATTTTATGCTGAAACACTTGCCAAGTTTTGTGGGTTTACTATTACAAAAACAGTAACTTGAAAAAGTTTGAACAGTAAAAATGTTGGTTTTCCAGAGCTTCTTTGCAAAAAAAAACAAAAAACAATACAATAAGTAAATAAAAAAAAAATTCTCCACGCTCGGCAGTTCTTGCTTATTTATTTTTGCCACCTCACTTTTAAACAAAGTTAGCCGCCCCTGACTGTGAGCGCAACATCAAACTTGTTAATTAGTTACCCAAGCTGTGATTAATACAATGTATGCTGGATGAGAGCCAATAGGAAGTATACAAAGAAGCAAGCAGTTTTTTTTTTTTTTTTTTAAATAGTTGGGATGACTTGGTCTAGGAGTGTCTGTTTCATTATTGATACTCATACGCTCTTGTTGAGATTGAAGCAATCAAAGGGCACTAGATGTAAAACAGCTCATTTTGAATAATCAAACATTTGAAAATAGCTGTGCAAAATAAACATATTTGATCTTAGTGTCATTTAAGGATGAATTTCGGGGCAAATGTGAATGATGACAAAATCAACATAATCTCTGTCCCTAGCATGTGATCAAATTATGCTCACCGAAATCCAAACATTATCTCATCATGGCGGAGATGGGCATCATCATCAATGGACAAGATCGCCTCTGTCTCGATGGCATCCCACGGTAGGAAACGGTTGTTCAAACTATTTTTCTCTGTTCGCACAACCTGGAGGAAGGTGTGGGGCATAGAAAATAGGGGGGAAAATGCCATTAGGCAAAGATCACTGCAAGGTTCACTGTCTCTCCAATTCTAATTATCTCCAATTAGCCGATTAGTACCACAGTTCTGACTGAAGATAAAATATTACTTCAGGTTAACTGTCAGGCTAACACTGAATGTTTTATATATTTACATTTTAACAAAGAAACCAATCAAAAGTATTACATTTGGGGAAGGTTTTTCAATTGCTTACCATGATGGGGACCCCAATGTCTGGCCAGAGCAGGTCATCAGAGGGGGGCTTAGGGGAGTTCCAGACCACTACCACTTTGTTGAGATAGGGTAACCCATTGAGCCTTTCCAGCGAGTTCATCAACACCTCCTCCCTCTCGTAGGTCAGCATTACCACCGTGAACTGCTCCCGAGGCACATTGCCCCCCAATGCTGCCTGGAACTCCTTCCCAGAGCCACCTGCACCCCCACCAATGGGGCGGAACCCTGTTCCTGAGCCCAGGAATTTGGCCTCAGAGGGCAGGGCGGGGTCCAGTGGTGTGTGGGGAAAAAGGTGAAATGGCCCAGGAGGCCGGTTCCAGCCGTGGAATGTGTCTGCTGCTGTGTAGGTAAAATTACGCAGGTAGCGTGGTGATGCGTAAGGTGGCTCCGTCTCCACGGGGCCCAAGTCCAGGTCACCATTATCTGCCATGTTGGGATCTGTACCAGCAGCCTTGCCAGACTTGTGTGGGATCTCCTGGGCCAGTTCCTCCCGGATGGGAGTGGCAGGAATCTGAATGCGAGTCCTTAGGGCGGCCAGAATGGTTCCGAAAATGTTCTCAGCTGTGGAGAAGTAGGTCTCCCAAAGGAAGCGCCCTTGTCGGCGCATGACAAGCAGATCGTTGTCAGAGATGCTACGTATGAGGAAGTGTACTTCTGTGATACGTGGTTTGGGGATTATAAGTGCAGCTTCACTCCAGTGGATCAGGTCATGGTATGGCATTCGGGTCTGATCACCCAGAACCACAGGGATAGCACCCATCTCCAGGGCCTCAAAGAGTCGCATGCCACAACCAGCTGAGGCCACCATTCTGCCGTCACCTGGTGCAATCACCAGGGCAAAAGTGGAGACCTTGAGAAGTTTGAGACGCTCCTCCCGCTCCCCACATAGTGCCCATTCTGTAGGAAGACTGGGCTGAGGGTGATTCTTGCAGGTGAACTCCACCAGCACCCGGTCAAGGCGGCTGTCCTGAACTGCTTTCAGTGTGCCAATTATACGGTCATCGTAATCTGCAGGAGGGTCCCCTTCCATCTCCTCGAACGAGCGAGGGGGTGCCTCCTGCAGGCTGCTATGCAAGGACTCCACTTTCTCTCCCTGGAAAGTAAAGAGGTACTTCCTTTTCACAGGCACCTGTGGGGGCACCCCTAGGAAGTTGGGCTCTGAGAGGGCATGAACCAAGGGTGAGGTGACTAGATCAAAACTGGGCCGGTACTGATTCTCAAAGAAAGTGGACTGGGCCACAGCAGCCCGGCCCATGCTGACGTTAGAAAGAAAGTTTTGGGTCAGTGATTTACGGGACAAATGGACCAACAAGTGGTTGTGCCCGTCTTTTCTCCAGTAAGGTAGAGCATGGAGCTGCCTCTCCAAATCTCCTGTGGTCAATGATGATGGCTCTTGAAGTTCACCAACAAGGACCACATAAATACAGGCAATGCTTGGGTTATCTGTGACATAAATACTACTTTTTGCAGAAGTGGCAAAGGCCTGTTTGACAAGTGGATCCAGGGCAGCACCCCAGGCATAGCTGTCTGGGTCATAAACATAAACAGGGAAGCCAGAAGTTAGCGGGCAGCGGGAGTAGTCAAAGCAGGAGTGTAGTCGACAGGAGCGGTGCGATTTAGGCAGAGGCAGGCCCGTGTCGTCCTTATCTGGAAATAAGCGGACAGGCAGAGAGAGCTTGGGCTGGTTCTGGGCCATGAGCTCCTTGTAGGAGTGCTCAGTCTGGCTTATGACATTCTTAAGTTGAAGAAGGTCCTGTTTGGCATTTTCAATACTTTTTTTACAGGCTTCGATCTTCAGGTTGAGTCGGGCTATTTCTCCATTGAGATCCTGGCGCTTGGACTCCAGCTGCAGCAGCTCCTCACTCACAGACTCACGGATACGGCACAGGTCCTGCACATGCTTCACCTCACAAAGCTCACTGTCTGGTCGCGGGCCAAATATTCGCTTGCCGGCCTCCTCCGACTCATCAATAGTGGTGAGGTAGTAGTGGGCAATCAGTGGAAAAAAGACCAGGATGATAAACAGCGTGAAACTTAACCAGGTCAGCCTTATTCGGTTAGACCAGCGCAACACCCAGGGTTGGGCACCATTTGCTGTCCCACCACCGTTCCGTAGCATGGTATAGCCAGTCATGTGGCAGGTTATGCTTGTCTTACTTTTTTAATTTAATAAATACATTCATATAAAAACAAAGTGAAAATATTTTATATCATGTGGGATCTGGAGCCATAATAACATAACAGGTTAATGTCTTTTTTGGGTTAATCAAAAAAATATGATATTGGTGAAACACCAATAGAAAGGAAATTTGATCTTTTTCTCTCCTCTCAAATGGTATTTAATATATTCATTCCCAATTTGCCAATCTCTTATTGGCCATTTTTATAAGCCTTGCCGATCTAGATTCCTTGCCATGATCAACGCTAGCTGATGGAGTGCAAGTTTCCATGGCAACAGGGTGGCCTAGACAGAAGTTGGCAATCCTGAGCAGTGGCACACAGCATCATGGAAACAGGCCCAAGGATAATGGATTTGCCATTTGAGCAGTGAGTAGATATTCAAGGATCCACAGCTGAAAAAGAAACACACAAATAGAGGGTTAGAAACGTTTCAGCACTAAGTGACTTTACAGAAAGACTGTTCAGGATAACTAAATAATTTCAGGGTCATGCCATTTCATATAGACCAATGGTCCTCAGCTCACTGTCTCATATATGAATGTACCAGGAAGTATTTTAGTAAGAGTCCCAAAATATTAGCTCTCAACTCTCTTTATTTAAGGACCCATAATGCAGTGTGGCTGGGACAGATAAAAAACAGCTCTGAATGGGGCCCTGTTTGAGAGATCACATCTTTAGGTATTGTCTTGATACTTGCTGCACACACAGAACCCTTAATGTGTAAATATTGTATACCATTGATCCATGTTTCAACTGCAATGACGCTAAATCTTCAAATCAAAATTTGCAGCACAATTGAGGCTTGTGCGATGTGCGATTTGTCCAGCCATTACACGGTTTGCATACTAGAGAGTGCTACTTAGCTAGAAACTGGAATTTCAAAAATGATAAAACTTAAACATCTGTTCACCAGCAGGCATCACATTTTGAATAAAAGGTTACAATGGAAGACAATCTATAATAGGCCATAGGAGTCAAAAATTACAAATTTATTGTAAACAAAATGCTATTTTTTCATAAAATGTATTATACCTGCATCACATTTAGTCCCTAAAATGCTAACATTTGGTATAAGAATGTAGAAACTTTTAAGTTGCTGGACATGCCTGTGTATGTGTACATCTTTTCATTGATTTTGGGGGGGGGGGGGGGGAGGGGGGATTTACTTGCTCTAGACAGACACCAGGCCACTTTGACCTTTCCACTTTGAAATATGCAGCCCACGGTTCATAGCACCCACCCCAATTTCATGTGTCCAGTATGCCACTAAAAAATGAGATACAGTGCCATAACTAGTCTATACATTTTTTTAAACTGCACAAAATAATGATTTTAGAAATGGGTAACATGACCTTGCATGTCAATGGTGTGTTACCCATAATCCTTCTGCAATTTGAGGTAATGTCACTGTATATAGCAAAAGTCACTTGTTTTTCCTTATATTTGGACCTGTGAATCTGACAGCTTTTGTTCCACTGTTAAAAGGACAGTGGTTTTGAATTGCCCACAGTGTTCCAAATTCAAAAACACTTAATATTTAGTTTTTCAGGCATTTACAGGGCCCGAGACTAGGCCACTTTGACCTTTCCCCTTTGAAAAACACAGCACATGGTTCATAGTACCCACCCGAATTATTAACATTTGGGGTTAATAAGCTGCGAGTATTAAGGTTTAGGTATACAGTAATCCATCGTTATTAGACACCGTGATGCCGTAAATTCGGATATGCCGAACACAACGTATGTCCCCCAATAATATCCAATTAAGTCTGACGCTTGGTCACTATGAATTCCATGATCCAAAGAGATGCACTTTATACTATACCAAAGACAGGACAAAAATAAAACAAAAAGAACAGATACAAAGTAGCCAACTACAATTAAGTAGACTACAGGATTAAAAATATGGCATATAAAGCAGAGTTTAACCCTTTGCGGTCCATTGTCGGACCTGGTCCGACATTTGCAATTATTCCTATCCGGTCCATTGTCGGACCCTGTCCGACATCATCAAAAAACGGGTTTCTAGTCGTTTTTTTTCCCCGGAAAAAGCCGAGAAAGCCATTCAATGGCCGAGCGGGAGCGACAGGAGCCGAGACAAGCCGATAAAAAAAAAAAAGGCGTATCTCATGATTAGTCATACATGCCCCTGGCCTTACATAGGGGCGGTCATAAGGAAACAAGCTGAATGGTACTGTATCAGCGCACAGAGACTATCACCGACATTTGCAGAGCTTTTTTGAGATGTTACAGCAATAAAATAATGACTTGAATTGCATTATTGAGGAGTTTGGTGATAAAATGAGTGATCAGGAGATGATCGATCGCTATGTACGACTATTATTATTATTATTATTATTTATTTATGTAGGGCCTTTTAAACCCGTTTGACTGTGAAAAAAAAATACTTTTAAACAGCGCGTCTAAAATTAACTGCGCGTGTGAAAATAAATTGGACCTGACGCGCACTTAATAAATGGACTGCAAAGGGTTAAACTAACTGCGATCAAACGTTTGGAAAAGGGAGAGAAGCTTTCAGAAATACTGATGGACTTCAGTGGTTTGAAAAAGATGTGGACTACATTGAAACTCAGAATTTGAAGTCTTTAATTGCTTTTGCAAAAGATACTGATTCATACCAACAGAAAACAAAAGTAGCAGGTAGGCTATGTATTTTACTTGCTGCCACGTGCACTCAAAGAAAGCCCAGAAAAAAGGAAAAAAAAAAAAAAAAAAGAGATGATGATTTTGGGATATTTATATAAAACTCAAAAAATAGCCAAAAATAAATAAAAGCCCTAACCATAACATAATGCTCGGTCGTTTCAAGACTTGTATAAAGCCTTGATGACTCAGCGATGTCATGGTTTGAGTCATATGCAACAGGGAGAACATATTTGAGTATTTTTGGTCAGAACTCTGCGGTAGAGCGTGTATGTGGCGGAGTGTCCCGCCCCTATGTATATGTGCACTGTTTTATTATTATTTGTATTATTGTTTGCGGCGCGGATAAAAGCTGCCGCCATTATCTGTTATTGTTTTGTCATTTTAAAACCTCGTGAGGATGCATGACTTATCAGCTACTGATTATTTAACTAGCTGACAGTCACGCATCCTTATTAAACTCGTGCAGACTATGGAGGGGTACTAGGATAACTAATTAACAGCTAGTTAACCCCTCGGCCAGAATTATAAAAACCTGCAGCTCTCTACCCTCGTAGAGAGTGTACAGAGGAGAGTACGGGAGAGCGAGCAAGGAGAGAGAAAGTAAAATATAAAACTGCTAAGCATGCTGGTTTTTACATCAGCACAATACTTATTTGTTTGTTTGGCAATGCGCCTTTTTGTTTAGTGTGTTTGTTTAAATCTTTTGTTTTGTTTATTATTTAATAAAAGGCTGAACGCCGTAGCGTTTCAGCTTTGCCCCACTACTTCCTCTGTGTTTCTGGTCTGACGTCACCACTGCAAGCCATCCTGATCACAGTGTATATCATAGTTTCACAGGGCTCTGTTCGGGGTCCACTACTCTCTAGGATTTTTTTGCTGCCACGTCGGCACAGGATGTTCTACTACTCCTTCCGTCCCCAAAATCTGCTAAATCCTTTAACCCTTTGCAGTCCATTTATTAAGTGCGTGTCAGGCGCGTCGGGTCCAATTTATTTTCACACGTGCAGTTAATTTTAGACACGCTGTTTAAAAGTATTTTTTTTCCCACAGTCAAACGGGTTTAAAAGGCATATCAACAAAGCACTCACTAGGCATCTCCAGCCCCGCACCACCCTTTCGTTCGCTATAGCTTTCACATATGCTAAGAAATAAATAATAATAATAATAATAATAATAATAATAATAATAATAATAATAGTCATACATACCGATCAATCATCTCCTGATCACTCGTTTTATCACCAAACGCCTCAATAATGTGATCCAAGTCATTATTTTATTACTATAACATCTGAAAAAAGCTCTGCAAATGTCCGTGATATTCTCTGAGCACTGATGCAGTAACAGCCAGCTTGTTTCCTTATGGCTGCCATTATCTGATGCCAGGGGCAAGTATGACTATTCATGAGATATGCCCTTTTTTTTCGGCTTGTCTCGGCTCCTGTCGCTCCCACTCGGCCATTGAATGGTTTTCTCTGCTTTTTCCGGAGAAAATATGACTAGAAACCCGTTTTTTGCGTCTTGTTGATGAGGTCGGGCAGGGTCCGACATTGCAATTATTCCTATCCGGTCCAATGTCGGACCCTGCCAGACATAGGACTGCAAAGGGTTAATACTCACAGAATGCGTCTCTTCTTCCCCTCTGACTGGCACTTCCGTCTTTGGTCGATGATGCGGTGTCCCTCTACAACGCCACCCTTACTCAGATCATCGACACAGTTGCCCCGCTTCCAACCAGAACAGTGAAGAAACAGCGCAACTGTCCATGGTATACCCTCGAACTTCGATTGCTTAAATCTGCCTGTTGCAAGTCTGAGCGCAAATGGAGGTTGTCTGGACTAACAGTTCAGAGAGATCTAGACTGATCACCTCAGTAGCTACAAGCGCACAATTGCTGCTGCCAGGGTGAAGTACCTCTCTGAAATCATATCGATGGGACACGATAAACCAAATATTTTCTTCAAAACCATTGATCAAATCCTGCATCCAGCCATCGATAAATCCTCTCTTACCTGCCATGATTTCTCCTCTCTCTTTCAGGACAAAATTGACACAATTTATTCTACGCTCTCCTGCCATAAACCCAGTATAGTACTTGACCACCTTGACTCCCCACCGATTGCCCCTCCTCCTCTCTACATTACTGATGTCTCCAGCCTATTGTTGAAATCAACTACTGCCATGTGCCCCTTGGACCCCTGGCCAACAAATCTCGTCCGTCTGTGCTTCTGACCTTGCTCCTTTCATTATGCACACTCTCAACCTGTCCCTGGTTTCAGGTCTGGTTCCTGCTGCCCTCAAGACTGCCCGAATAACGCCAGTGCTCAAAAAACCCTCCCTTGACCCGGCTGTCTTATCTAACTTCTGTCCCATATCCAAACTTCCTTTTTCTCTCCAAAACTCTTGAAAGGGCTGTAGCCAGCCAGCTGATGAAACATCTCACAAATAACAATCTGCTTGAATCTCTACAGTCTGGCTTCTGGCTGCATCACAGTACCGAAACTGCTCTGCTCCGGATTGTAAATTATCTTTTGCTTAATGCTGATGCTGCTGCACCCTCTGTCCTTGTCCTCCTTGACCTAACTGCTGCTTTTGATACCATAGATCATAGCATTCTTCTTGACCGCCTTCAGAAGTATGCTGGGATCTCTGGAACCTGTCTCTCCTGGCTGTCCTCTTACCTACCTGGACGCATGCAGTCTGTTGGAAGCAGTACTGACGCAAACCCGGTCACTTGCGGTGTCCCTCAAGGGTCTGTTCTTTGACCTCTTCTCTTTATGATCTACATGCTTTCCTTGGGTCACCTCATCCACCAACATAGCCTCATGTTTCACTCCTATGAAGATGACACCCAGCTCTACCTAAAACTATACCCTGGATGTCCCTCTGCCATGCTCTGGCTCTCAGCTTGCATCCAAGACATCGAGGCTTGGATGTCTGCCAATTTTTTTTAGCTCAACACTAACAAATCTGAACAACTTCTAGTAGGATTGAAAACTCAACTCAAGAATCTCAATATTGCTGCCTTGAACCTTGGAAACTGTCTGCTGCTGCCTTCCCCCACTGTACGAAGCCTTGGTGTACTTCTGGATAGTAAAGGTCATTCCCTACCATTCCCTCCTGGGTGCAGAGATACTCTGTCATGCATTCATCTCCTATTGACTCAACTACTGCAACTCTCTCTATGGTGGTCTTCTGTCACGCGCCACAAACCAATCACAGCTGCTTCAAAATGCTGCTGCTAGGATCCTTACCAGATGTAAAAAACATGCTCACATTACCCCATGTTGCCTAGCTGTACTGACTACCTGTAAAGTTCAGGATTACTTTCAAAATTCTCTTGCTTGCCTACAATGCCCTTCATTACACAGGTCCAGAGTATCTCTCCAACCTGCTGACACGCTATGTCCCTGCACGCAAGCTGAGGTCCTCTCACTGGCCTGCTTGTTATACCCAAGCAAAAGTGCACCACACTCAGAGAGCGCTCTTTTAGCTTCATGGCCCTGACTCTCGAACTCTCTCCTAGCTTTAGTGCGTGCAGCTCCCACAGTCGCTTCAAATCAACTCTCAATTGTTATCTCTTGCTTTCAATGCTCTTTAAGCCTGATAGCTGTTGTCTAAATTGCTATTTCAGGTTTCTCACTCCTTATTCGTATGATTCTGTATGACACATGCATCCACAATGTTTACAATTCACATCCTAGCCCTATATTTAATGTAATATGTCTGTAGTTAATGTATTTGGGTCATTCCACAGTAACAAAAATATGACAAATAATGGTTCCTGTGCTACAAGAAAATGGATATTTAAAAAAGAAAAACATGCTACAATTAGTACTATTGTGTGTCATATACATATGATAATATCTGACTTTTAATATCATTCTTATTGTTGTTTCAGCCAGGTTAAGTTACTGTGATGGTAGTTATTACTGTCCATAATATTGCCAAGCCTGCAGTTTGTCTTTAAATAAAGTCTATAGAAAACATTTTACAATCAAGTCTGTATAGTGCAGTAGTACTAAACTCATGTTAAAGTTGCCTTAAATTTAACTAGCAGTGATATAATTTTAGAAAACGATCTCAATTATTATGTTACCACGTAACAAGTGTTGTTCCAAAACAGAGGTGAAAATTATATTAATAATTTTAAAATTCAAGTTATAATTAATGTACTGCAATACTAAATAAAACTATAGTGGCTACAGTACTACGATATATAGTTCAATTTCCATCGATGGTGCTTCTATAGCTTTGATTGAGCATAATGTAAACATATAATTTTTGTGTCCCTCTGGGTTCTGTTACACCGTGTTTGTTAAAATGCAGCAAACAATGCGTAACATTTTGCAGCACTTTACTGCAGTTATTTCGCACACAAACTAATATATGATAACTAAGAGCTTGTTCTGAAACTTCTGACATTAATTACAGGCGATTGGAATGGTGTCTCGGAAATGACAAGGTGACATATTAGGTTCTCTTATTAAGTGAGGGGTGATGAAATGTATGCTTTATATGTACAAGTGTATATATTTTTAAGTAGTGATATCATATACGTGTGTGGGCTATTTTGAATTTACCAGTCTATTAGCATCTATATATTTTTTTTTTTTTAATTTTAAAACAAGACATGATTGAGTTGTGTCTCCTTTGCGAGTGACACCGTTTCTAATGTGGATACAAAACGGCGGCAAATTAATGAAAAAAAATGTCACCTAACTTACAAATGCAGTATATCAAATACAGTATTATAGTAAATCCTCTCTATTATAGTAAATATAGTTTTGTTTTTTTTTAAAAATCAGAATTATTATTGCTACCGTGTACAAAAAGACACTGAATTGTGCGAGTTCAAAACTTTTTAATCGTGGGTTCATGGATTCCTGATCATTTACATTTTTTATATTATATATTGTAAGAGCTGGATAACTTGGTGTTTTATTTTAATCACATTTTTGCACATCGAATGTTTCTCTGAATAGACAATGTTTTCTTTGCAATTTTTTTTTTCCAGTGTGTTCCACCCACTTCGTAAATTAAATAGCACTGTGGCATTGAGAAAAAAAAAATGCGTAGCACACACATCATTAAAAGTTATTTTTTTCAATACATTATTTAAAAAGGTGGAAATTCTCAGGGAAACATTGAGCACTGTACTTCTATTGAAGTGAAAATTGTTACTTTTTTTTTTTCAGCAGCATGGGTTTGAGAATAAAACTAAGATCTTCAAAGTGAGACAAGTCAGATAGAACCACTAAAAGCTAAGTGACTATCAATGCAGAAAGATGAAAAAAAAAGAAAACACAGAAAATCAAAGAATCCTCAGTTATGAAAAAGAAAATGCACTTATAATCTGCTTTTAAAGAGCCTTATCACCTCAATTTGAGTGAGGAAAAGAAAAAGCATGCAAATTAACTTGCAAAATTGCGTATGAGAAAATACAGATAACAGGTCAAAACGCAAAAGCATCCAATCAGAGAGTAGATGTTCTAGAGTGCGGATCACTAGAGGGAGAGAGTTGGAAAGGGAAAATCAGAGAAGAATAAGGAGGGAGAAGAAACAAGCAAGGACAAAGTTAACTTCACAATAAAATATGTATAAATGAAAGAAGAGCAAAGTATGCAGAGAAAAAAAATGCAAAGCAAGATTAACAGAACCAGAAGAGTACTCATCCAAATTATGCAAAACATAATCTCTGCAATCTTGCAAGTAGATATGTAGAAAGCAGACTTGTGAAAATAAAGTACTATAGACTTCTTAAAGCTGCAGGTAGGAAATTAGGGATCACTTGGAAACTCCTCATTAATAAAGCAAGAAAGACCAGAAGAGATGCACTCTCCACTGATGTGTTTATGCTTCACCTGCCAACATGCTACCAGATATGAAATCTGTGTGAAAGGTCTTAAAAGCAAAAGGGATTTTGCAAAGAACACTTAAGGAGCTTAAGTCCCATTGCAATATAAAGACAGGCTTTTCGAAATTCTGTTCTCTGCGTCCAACAAATTTAAAGTCTCAAAAGACCAAATGATACGTTCCTGCTTCTGTGAACACTGTACAAATGTTGAGCTTAAGCTTGAAGCAGTCAACAAATTTGCCCAATCCAAAGGATATCTAGGTGCAAAAATGACAGATGTATATAAGGCAGTTGAAGTCACAAGTGTGCCCAAAATATATTTAAAAAAAAAAAACATGTTAAGGATATTTTTAAGTTTGAAAATGACTGGGTCAAATGGCTCAAGTGGGAAACTGAGAAAACACAGAAAATAAAAGATGGAAAAGAAATTCAGTTACAGAAAATGATCAAGGCAGAAAAGACTGGAAATATCAAGGAGCTTCTCTTGAAGAACTAGCTCTGGCTCTGCACCTTCATTGCACTTAATGATGAATATAGAATTTTGAACAATTTACCTTCAAACTGGATGTTAATGATTCTAGATTTTGCTAAGAACTATGCATGCTTGGAAATTCAGAGAGCACACTGGCACCACGAGTCTGCTACAGTGCATCCCATAGTAACACACTACAACTGTGCTGCTTGTATGGATCTTGTTACAGAAAGTCTAGTTTTTATTTCAGAAGATACCACCCATGACTTTCATTATGTCCATCATTTTGTTTCTTTAGCCAATCAGCATTTGGAGAATCAGCGACGCATCAAAATTGACCAGGAAATACAGTTCACTGATGGCTGTGCATGCCAGTACAAGTCACATGGTCCTTTTGGAGACATTGCACATGCTGTTGAAGATCATGGGTTCCCAGTGCAATGGTGTTTTTTTGGATATCAGCACGGAAAAAGGTCCAGTAGATGGGGAAGTGCAGTCATAAAACAAAGTGCTTCAGCTGCAGTATCCATCTTAAGTATTCATCTTTGATAAACATAAGGGTTTTTATTAACCATTCCGTGTTGCTAAGACGCCGATTCTCCGGATATCTGCTGTCCCACTGGTCCGAGTTTTAACCTTCCGATTCGGAGGCATACGACTCGAATTGATACGGGAGATAATCCCAGTGTTCTCTCTCTCTCTCTCCAACTCCAACTCTGTGTTCTGTCCACATAATACACCAAAGACCGCACCGGACAAAGCGTATGGAGCTGTCGCTCCGTCAGACTTTTGTCCTGGCTTCAGCAAAAATTAAGTAGACTTTCGCAATCGAAAATGCTTGCATCTCACCCACCCGCTTAGCGGATGTGATTCCAAGCAAGAAAGCAACTTTCAAAAGATAAATATTTCAGCTCAGCTGAATGCAAGGGCTCAAAGGGAGGCTTCATAAGTGCTTCAAGCACTATGTTAAGCCTCCAACAATGGACTATGTCCTTCATAGGCGGCCGCCTAGCTCCTTTTAAAAATTGCCCCACCAGGAAATTAGCTCCTGGGGAGACAATTAATTTTAACATGGCAAGCTGAAATAGCTGCCAAATAGACCTTTAATATAGAGGGGGATTTCCTCTCATCAAATAGATCCTGTAGAAATTGCAGTTTTACTGCCATGGGACAGATTGTGGGGTCAAAATCCTTTGGCAAGCACCACGTCTGAAAAATGCCCCACTGGGAACGCGTGGACGCTGCTCTGGCATTCTGCAAGGTATCAATGACCCTATTAGATAACTCCACACAGCTCAAATGTTTCCATTCAGGGGCCAGATCCAGAACCGCAGGCTCAATGGGTTGGGATGCCACAATGTCCTTGCCTGACTGAGCAGGTTGCGGCGTTCGGGCAGACTCCACAGCTGGTCGCTCAGGAGCTGCATCAAGGTGGAAAACCAATCCTCTGGGCCAATAAGGGGCTCAAGGAGGCAGTGTGGTCCACTGGTTAAAGTCCAGGGCTTGTAACCAGTAGGACACCGGTTCTAATCCCACCTCTGCCACTGACTGATTCACTGTGTGACCCTGAGCAAGTCACTTAACCTCCTTGTGCTCCATCCTGCAGATGAGATGTTAAATCAATGTCCTATTGTAAGTGACTCTGCATATAATTCACAGTTTACAGCCTACGTCTGTAAAGCGCTTTGTGATGGTGGTCCACTACGAAAGGTGCTATATAAAAATAAAGATTATTATTATTATTATTATTATTATTATTATTAGTGTGCCAAGGCATCTATCGCCAGCGGGCCCCCAGCTTCTGTTATGGAGAACTAGAGGGGACAATGGGTCGATTCCTGGGGGGCAAAGAGGTCTATCTGTGCTCTCCCAAACTGTTGCCAAATGAGGCTCACCACCTCT
Source organism: Acipenser ruthenus (assembly GCF_902713425.1). Taxonomy (NCBI): domain Eukaryota; kingdom Metazoa; phylum Chordata; class Actinopteri; order Acipenseriformes; family Acipenseridae; genus Acipenser; species Acipenser ruthenus. The sequence continues at coordinate 57,930,813 of NC_081193.1, forward strand.
GGATGAAGCCTCCACTCTGTGGCACTCCCCTTGAAATGAGGCCCGCTGCCCAGTTTATCACCCCAGGCAGGTGTACTGCTCACAGGAAGAGGAGGTGATCGGGCGGCCTCAGCAACAGCTTTCGGGCTACTCGATGGAGACAGGGAGAGGCAGCCCAGGTGGTTTATATAAGCCACAACAGTAGTGTTGTTCATCTGGACAAGAACATGTCTCCCTTGAACCTTCTGTAAAAAATTCTGCAAGGCTAGAAACACTGCCTGCAGCTCCAAAATATTTATATGGGCACCCTGCCATGGGGGTTTCCATACCCCTTGCACTCCCCTGCCATTCAACACCACACCCGAGCCGAGGCTGGACGCGTCCGTGATGATGACCTCCCTTCTGGTGACGCTGCCCAGCGCTACGCCTAAGTGCAGGTGAGTAGGCTTTGTCCACCAGGAAAGCGCCTTCAGACAGTGCAGAGATGCTGTCCGCAGGCGGACTGGGTTCAATGCACATGCTCTCGGTTGCGGTTGCCGAGTGCCTCCTTGGAATGCTGTGGACCCAAGCAGGCAGCGCATCTGCTGTGCCTGTCCTCCATGGGGAGACCAGTCTTGCATAGATCGCAAGAATGAAAACCCGGCATGGTGTAACAGCAGTGGTGTAAAACAACGCTCAGCTTTTAATGGTACTTACTGCAACAGGTACAGTATACAGTACTCGTAACCAAAAATGAGCCGTGCAAGCAACAATGCTGCCTGTGACAGGCAACATCACCTTAATAAAGTTAATCAGATATAGTACCCCAAGACGGTGACCTCAACCGCTTTGAGTATGGTGCCTCAGCACTAGTACAGTACTGCACGGTGTGGCGCGATTACAACGCGTTGTGCGCAGCACGGTGTCAATAGACACGGTACGGTGTGGTAACCTTGTTCGCTGGGAATGGGGTAGGTCTGTGACCTACAGTTAATGAAGAAGCAATATATATAGGGTTGCCCACATACACAGCCCTAAAAAGTGTAGGAAGCCCATTGTCAGAACCTTGACAGCCTTTGCAATGGTACTGCATGCAGAAACCAGAGCAGCAACAAGACACTGCAGGAAGCACTGCGAACAGACCCGAAGCAGAGTTGAGCCTAGCATATGCTAATGAATCGGCAAAGGGTAACCTCGTTCGTTGTACAAAACTAAAGAACTAAAGTGGCAACGAGACACTGTGGGGAAGGCTGCAAGCAGCTTAACCCGAAGCGAGTGACTCCGTCCTTGTATTTCTGAAAAAAAAAGAAACACACAAGAAACAAATTCTCACACAACACAGTAACAACTCAGTTACCGTTAATTTAATATACTTTTCGTTAACAAAAAACAATTTTATTTTTAAACTTCAAAACGAAGTTAGCAGCCTGAGAGAGAACATAAGTAGGTTATTCAATCCCGGGGAAGGGGGCAACGGCTTTGCGGGGGACAGGCGGACACTGGGGGACTAACAAAAAAACCACGGCTGAGTGCACAATACGTGTAAGTAGCAATTACTATATAATAATAAAATCGCATAGTGTAATTACACAAGCGAAAAGCAGATATAGGTAACTTTGATACTTATCTGTTCATAGTCTCTTTAGTCTCAGGGCAAATAAAAGGAAAAATGATGATGAGATCTGGGTGTGCAGTCTATTTATGGAGATTAGATAAAGGGGCATTCAGAAGAGAAAATAGGAGGCACTTTAACACAGAGAATTGTAAGGGTCTGGAACCAACTCCCCAGTAATGTTGTTGAAGCTGACACACTGGGATCCTTCAAGAAGCTGCTTGATGAGTTTCTGGGATCAATAAGCTACTAACAACCAAACGAGCAAGATGGGCTGAATGGCCTCCTCTTGTTTGTAAACTTTCTTATGTTCTTCTTATGCCCTCGGGAGCAGGCACAACTGTGTCACAGGCTCTGACGGGCAGTCTTTGTTATATCTTGTCAGATTACAGGGTCTTTAGGCATACATACCCATGAGGTAATGGTTGCATTTCGTACTTGACAGGGAATTAGTCACACACAAATGCAATTCCATGTCCTTTTGTTACAGGTTTTGTAAAACAAACACTTTTTCCTTCAACAAAACATATTGCTCTTTGGAATAGACACATGGTCGGCGAGAATAAAAAATAAAATGCTCTTTTCATTCAGATTGGCGCTTTTGCAGTCTGGGCAGCAGTGTGGAGTAGTGGTTAGGGCTCTGGACTCTTGACTGGAGGGTCATGGGTTCAGTCCCAGGTGGGGGACACTGCTTCTGTACCCTATAGCAAGGTACTTTACCTAGATTGCTCCAGCAAAAACCCAACTGTATAAATGGGTAATTGTATGTAAAAATAATGTGTAAAAAATAATGTAATTGTATGTAAAAAAAATAATGTGATATCTTGTAACAATTGAAAGTCACCCTGGATAAGGGCGTCTGCTAAGAAATAAATAATAATAATAAAATAATAATAATAAATAAATAATAATAATAAACTCAGGACAGTAGGGAGAATTTCGCAGCCACTCAGACAGGAAGATCCCAATGTTCAGTTTTTTAATTAACTTAATAGTGCAGTATCTTTATTGATACCTAGTACCCCATCTACTGTTTCTTTAATCTATTTTTTTCACATTGTACAGCTCCCAAAATCACTTCTCAATCAATAAAAAGTAAAACATTGAAAAGAAAACCAAATTATTTTTCATCTATTTACAATGAAAATAACTAATTAAAAAATGTATGTTTCATGAGTGTGTTACGTAAATAAGGCACGACAGGGCATGTGATATACTCTAATATCACCACGCCCCGGGTACGTTGCAAACCACGAGGCGAATTCACTAATAAGAATTTTTTTTTTAAAAAGCGATTTATAGATGTAGAATTGAACATTGCCATTGAAAGTGCAGTTTCGGTATTAGATTCATTATAGTTCTTGTAATACTTGGTTTGTTCATTACATTTTAAAGTAAAATACTACTACCACATTTCATCAAGACCAAAACAAATGAGTCCGCCTTTAAATCACGCAGACCCTTCCTCACAAGACCTGCAACAGTATCAGGTGAAAGTGCTGTTTATTTATTTATTTTTATTAATTTTTTTATGTTTTTAAATCGTCCTTTGTTGTTATCCAGGGTAATAACAGGAGGTATCCATACCAGATTTGTGCTTTGAAGAGAAAGACGTCATTTGCATGGAATACCCGGTTACTTCTCAAACTGACTTCGTAGTTTGCGACTGGACAACGTTGAGAACTACTGTGCCAGTGACTAGAACCGCCGAGATTTCGGACTACACACAACCGCCGCACCCACAAAATGTGCGGCTCCATTTTAAAACGGCTTCCATATGAAAATGAAAAACAAACAATCGGATACGACTTAATATTTTTATTTATGAACATCATACATAACATTTTCAGAGCAGAAACACCTTATTTACATTGAAAATTAAACTTATTTTTTTCAAAGAGCACATATACATAAACATAAAAAACTAATAAAATTAACTATACGCAATAAACTTCTGTGTAAACAGGTGTAGAAATCTGTATGCACATATAAAATTATAAAACAAATAACTAGTTCTAAAAATAGCATAAAACAAAAATAACTTATGCAACGTGAAAGCGCTTTGAGTAACCAGAGTTCAAAGGCTCTGTCTGTCTGTTCAGAGTTCTACTACAGCTTTCTAACTACAATCTATGCAGAAAACATGCTTTTCAACTGTATAAGTGCATTTGCTATAGACTGCCACAGGCCACCTGCGAGTACCACCTTTGACAGAATACAGCAGTGCCATTTGATCCAGTATATCCTCACCCTACTTCGTTGCATTGTAAAATTCAACAGCCTCTGGCTTTCGTTTAGCATCAGTCGCGATGGTCACCGATCTGTGCAGAGCGCTTAGAATGCGCACTTTTTAAAAAAAAATTGCACCGTCACACTCAGGGTGGCACAGTCGTTCTGCCTGAAAAATGTAGTGTAAATAATAATAATATAGGCTATGATGTGTAGAATGACTTTCATCAGTGTTTCAAGCACTCAACAGGATTATAATACATTATTTCACAATGACTTTGATTTTATTACAAAGCCCAGACTAAACATCAGCTATATTGTATTGATTTCAATATGGCGCATAAACTGCGGGTCAGGCGCTTGAAGAAGCAAGTGCTTATAACTTATTAATTTTTACGATTCTGCAGCTGAAACACCGTATGGGTATTTAATTCAAATATTTAGTAACACTTAAGAATGGACATGCACGAGATATTCACATATGTGGAGGTATTTAAATTTGAATTGCAAAAGCCGTTCAAAGAGCGGCTATGGCGGTGCTTGTGTTAAACATTTTAAAACAATGCTGGGCACAGCAGAAGAGATGATACCATTGTACCTGGACAAATTTAAGAGCTACAGCAGGAATTGTCAAGATGCATTTGGGTCATTCCACGCCAACTGAATCAGAAAACGGGCATTTTGTTGCCCGACCGTCTCAGATATTGCTAGAAAAATTCACCTGGGGGTTTTCGGATCCGCAGAGCTCAGAAATGCTAATCTTTTTTTTTTTTTTTTTTCCCTTATTTTCGTGATCCTGCCTTTCAAATGCCATAAGGGTATTTAATACATGTATTCAGTAAAAGTCATAAACGGACAACCGCATAACTTTCAGACACACAGATTAATTTAAATATGAAAACCTCAAACCGTCAAAATGACTGCCATGGCGGTTCTAGTGAAAAAGCAAATGTTTCTTCATCCCTGCTGCAATCTGTCTCATGGTGTGTCTCAATCAACAAAAATATGGCTAAACAGAATAAACAGAAATGTTCCTTGCGGAAGTGAAACCTTCACGCAGATGTGACTGTTATTGCGTGGGCTTGCTAACAGCTGTCATGCATTTTGTCTCGCTTGACCCGGGTACGTGGTTTCACACTACGCGGGATTGTAACCAGTGTACCAGGTCGAGACCCGGGTACGAGCACCAATGTGAAAGGGGCAATACTGTAGAAAAAAACAAAGTCAAGAACAAGGTTTTCAGGAATAATAGTGCTACTATCAAAGCATGCAGCCTCTGTTTTTGCTGTAAACATAAGACATTGTCCCATGGTTCTGTGTCTTCTCTAAAAACTTGTCATCACTCATTGTAAAAACTGTTACTTATCAGCTATGATGGTGTACGTGGTGGAGGGTAAGGGTAGGGATGTCCCTTTCTGTTAGCAGCTCTGTAGAGATAAAACTGGTGCTGCAATTGAATTTACAGTAATAAAATGTTTTGGAATTGAGGAAAACATTCATAAAAAACATTAAAGGAGCACATCTACAAGTTTACCTTCGGTGACGACAACAGCCCCGTAATGAAAAACACAAATTTATGCAATTAATTCCTAAAACTCACTGCTTTCTAATGACCTTCCAGATTTGTTTTGTTTTATTTGTTTAAATGCCTTCGTATTGGGTTAAATTTTAGCTGTTCTCTGTATGCTGTACCTTTGGCCCAGGTTGTTTTGTGCAGTGTGTTGTGTCAGACACTAGTTTGGTAGTAATTAGGTCCTTTTGAATGCTTCACGAAATGTTTTCCTATATTCTTCTTCTTCTTCAATAATTTAAATAACAGAATGAATACATACTTTATTGAAAATGCTCATAGATAAAGTATCCATTATATTATCTCTTCTGTCACGCTCTGCTATTTACATCAAACATGTATTCATTTGATTACCAAAAATACCTAAATATAAGGATATATTTTTGTAAAGTCTACACCGTGATAAAGCTTCATTGCAGTATATCTACTTAATCTCCAGGGATGTGAAACCAGCGGACAACCCCTCTTAAACTTGGATAGCTGATATACCCTAAATAATAAGTAGGGTAAAGCAGGGTAAAAACTATATCTTAATTAATATATACGGCGTGTATTATAAGCAGTGCCTAACCAGTGAGACATGTTGAGATTTACATTTACAATGCCCATGCTTGGTGTCAACGCTTTGCAAGCACATTTTGCACCAATAGTAATTTTAAAAATCAAGATCATATGATTCATAGATAGAAAATTTCACAGTACTAAATCTACGACCACTAATCTGAATGTAGCTAACATGTCGTATTATAACTATTTGTCTGATAACGTAATGAATCACCAAGTAGAATTTTTGGGGGCGACAAGTATAAAAAAAGTTGCAGGTCAGAGATTCATATTTGTGGAGAAAAAACTACAAAACATGTACAAAATATGTCTTGCATAATTAAAAAAAAAAATCAACTTTGAAAAAGCAAACCAATAACGAAAAACGTGGGTTATTTTGAGTAATGGGAACAAATGTGCAAATGACATAACAATATGATTTACTAAATGGAACAGAGGGGGAAAATCCCCAAAGCTATGTAAACAGGCATTCAACTGTACATACGACGGAACTGAAAATTAAGCGATGCCATTAAAATGGCAGCATGCAATTTAGTGCCGCAAGAATAAAACATTATGTTTAAAGAATATATATATCTAACGATAGATAGATATATCAAAGGGAATAATCTGCAAAACATATTTTCAATGTAAAAACCATGAATGTGTAACCTAAATGTAACAAATCCCCAAACAGAACAACACTGTGGAAAAAGCAGAGGGCCATATTTGGCTAATTTCACACTGAAAACATACCAACCAAGCAAAAAACACTGACAAAATACGACACACTCACCGAAAAAATTTTCACTCGGATAATCCAATGTAAAACACGTCCCACTTGTGAAATGATGCCTATGTCACATATCTGATATATTTAATTATTTGTCGTTGATTTATTGTACCTGTGGTTAAATCTGGTACTAAGCAAAGTCTGCGTACAGTTCCCCGACTGCATTGTTAGAGGAGGGCTGGCCTGGTTTAGGCAAAGGCTTCTGCCGATGCATTCTGGGTACCCGGCACGCAGACTCCCTTCCTGATAAGAGCGGTACTGCACAATCTCACAAGGAAAGGTTAGATAGGCGTTATGTACTTGTTCCTGCGCTCCCCCCAAGTCCCCTAAAAATGGTACTCATGAGGTATCAGTTGTGGAAAAAGGTATTCCAAACATATTTCAAATTTAAATCAGGGATTTCATTTGTGCTAGATCGCACCGTTGTAGTCTCAGAATGTGGTACCATCTGTGTAATGTCAGAAATGGTACAATGTCAGATTTTGGTACTTGTGCAATCAATTGTTATCTGATGGGTGTTTTCGCTATTGTCAAAAAATTGTACATTTATATTTAAATCACTTTTCATATGTTTACCACTTTTTGATGAATGCTCTGCAGCTATCAAAAAGAGGAACATGTATATTTAAATCACTTTTCATACATGATCCAGTTTCTGATGAGTGTTTTGCTGTCAATAAGTGGTACCTTCATATTTTATACACATATAAGTTTCTGATAAGTGTTTTTCTGATGCCTACCAGAAAAGAACATAACACCTGTCTACTGTCAATGCTGAAATGCCTTTATCACATCCCGTCTTGATTATTGCAATGCTCTGTCCTTCAACCTCCCTCCTCGTACATTAGATGCTGCAGTTAGTAGAATGCAGCAGCAAGAATTCTGCCACAATGCGCACTGAACGCATTACGCCAGTTCTTGTAAAGTTACATTTGTTAAGGCTTGTATATCTTTTAAAATCCTCCTATTCATTTACAAAGCACTACATAATGTCAGTGCTAGCTATATTTCTGAATTACTCCGTACACCACTAGACGTCATTTGAGGTATTCTGATGTTACCTGTCACCCCTTTTGATAGGAGTGTCACCATTGGTGGCTGCGCCTTCAATCAGCTCCGTCCCTGTCAATCTCCCCACCCAGCAGGAATTAAGGGGCTGTAGAAATCGGAGTTGTTGTTGTTGTTGTAATTCTGTAGGAAGCTGATTTCTTCATCAGGAATTCCTGATATTTCTGTTAACTCTTTAATAGTCAAGTACAACTTTAATTTGTACAACTGAATTGTATTATTAAGTGTCCCAATACTAGTATTCACCTTGATAAAACTTGAAAAGCTGTACACTTATACATTACAGGCTTTTATTAGCTTTAACTTCAGTCAATTTCAGTAGTAAAATAACTACAATTTTAAACAGCTTCCAATGCAGTTTTGGTTTCAAACAAGTACTGCTATGAAGGAAAAAAGAACCCCAAGTAAAAATGGACAAACCCAAATGTTTATTTAACATTCAAGTCTTTATTAAATATAATGAGTACAGAATAATGTTAATTATATAAATATTTAATTTAAAATAAAAGATTAATACTTCAAATGATTAAACATAATTAAACATAATACTATACTACAAAAAAAATCAAATATAATATTACAGTGGTACACGATGGAGACAATTATTTACACAAGAAAAACAAGAGTGCTAACAGCATCTACAGAAGCAGAGGCATAAAGAATTCCAAAGGCAAAACTTCTGAACTTTACCCACAACCCATCCCACCACAAAGTAGCATCTGAAGCCACACATTTCTTACATTGATACAGTAGTGCACATTCTCATCCCCAAAGTCTTTCTGCTTCTCATTTTCAGGCAAGCATAATAGATGGGCCAATCTAGAGCAGGTTTCACACTGAACCGGAGAAATAATGGAAAAAAATACAAAATACTGCAAAATGTGTAATGTCACAAATGACCAAAGTTTTAATTGTTTTATTCACTGGTGGTTTTATTTGTACACTGTTTTAGTCGCACTATTTATTGTATTTTTCACAGTGTGTGTTTTAATTGTTTATTATACCCAAAGGGAGGCCCCAATAAGGGGTTACATTTACATGTTTTATGTACCCAAAGGGAGACCCTAATACGAAACTTTATGTATGTGTTTTATCCTTTTAGTTATTTTACCATAGGCACGGTCACAAGTGATTGGGACCTTAATTTTAGTCATGTGCAATTCATCAGCACCATTTGATTAATTCCCCTATATAACTGTAACTAAAAGAACAGAGAGGGAGAACACATGGGGGAACACATTGGAACTGGACTGTGGCAACTTTGAGGAAGGAAGGAAGGAAGGAAGGAAGGAAGGAAAGAAAGAAAAGCAGCACTGGAGCCTAAACAACAAACACATTGTAGAGAAGCAGAAGGAAACAAAATGACACAACTAAATGGAGTGAAGACTCTGTCACAGAAAAGAAAGTTAAGTACTCTTTGCATTGTATAACTCATGTCATGAATGTAAGTATCCCATTTAACGGATGCTATTCTAGTTATTGTTAACTGTTACACAACTCCAGTACATAGGGACTGAATGGAATAAGTATATTAAGAACATAAGAAGGTTTACAAACGAGAGGAGGCCATTCGGACCATCTTGCTTGTTTTGGTTGTTAGTAGCTTATTGATCCAAGAATCTCATCAAGCAGCTTCTTGAAGGATCCCAGGGTGTCAGCTTCAACAACATTACTGGGGAGTTGGTTCCAGACCCTTACAATTCTCTGTGTTAAAAAAGTGCCTCCTATTTTCTGTTCTGAATGCCTCTTTATTATTATTATTATTATTATTATTATTATTATTATTATTATTATTTATTTCTTAGCAGACGCCCTTATCCAGGGCGATTTACAATCGTAAGCAAATACAATTCAAGTATCACAGTACAAGTAATAATACAATTAAGAGCAAGATAAATACAATGACTTTGGTTCAAGCAAGTACAAGTGTGACAAAATACAATTCAATAATACAGTAGATAAGTGTCAGTGATAATTACATCAGGATATAATTAAATACAAAAAATACTACAGATTAAACACTTGGCAGATTACAGTACTCTGAAGTACAGGATTAAATGCAGTAAAATAGGGGGCAGATAAGAGCAAGTAAAGCGCATTTAAGGAAGGGTGAGAAGTGTCCCAGGGGAACAATAGAGGAGTTCTACAGGTGCTGTCTGAAGAGGTGAGTCTTGAGGAGGCGCCGGAATGTGGTCAGGGACTGGGCAGTCCTGACATCTGTAGGAAGGTCATTCCACCACTGCGGGGCGAGGGTGGAGAAGGAGCAGGCTCTGGAGGCAGGGGAGCGTAGAGGAGGTAGAGCCAGTCTTCTAGTGCAGGCGGAGCGGAGAGGTTGAGTGGGGGTGTAGGGAGAGATGAGGGTCTGGAGGTAGCTGGGTGCAGTCTGGTCAAGGCATCTGTAGGCTAGTACAAGAGTCTTGAACTGGATGCGAGCGGTGATCGGGAGCCAGTGGAGTGAGCGGAGTAGTGGAGTTGCGTGGGAGAAGCGAGGCAGAGAGAACACCAGGCGGGCAGCGGAGTTCTGGATGAGCTGGAGCGGACGGGTGGTGGACGCAGGGAGGCCAGCCAGGAGGGAGTTGCAGTAGTCTAGGCGGGAGAGTACCAAGGCCTGGACCAGGAGCTGGGTGGCGTAGTTGGTGAGGAAGGGTCGGATTCTTCGGATGTTGCTCAGGAAGAATCGGCAAGTGCGTGCCAGAGTGGAGATGTGCTGGGAATAAGAGATGCAGGGGTCCAGGGTGACTCAGAGGTTCTTAGCAAGGGAAGAGGGAGAGAGTGTGGTAGATTCCAGAGGAACAGAGATAGAGAGATCAGAGGAGGGGGGGAGGAGGAGGGAAAGAAAAGGAGGTCAGATTTAGAGAGATTGAGTTTGAGGTGATGCGAGTGCATCCAGGAGGAGATAGCAGACAGACAGGTAGAGATACAGGAGGGGATGGTGGAGTCAGAGGTGGTGAAGGAGAGGAACATCTGGGCATCATCAGCATAGAAATGGTTTGAGAAACCATAGGATGCGATGAGGGGGCCCAGGGTGCGGGTGTAGAGAGAGAACAGGAGAGGACCCAAGACTGACCCTTGGGGGACTCCTGTTGATAGAGGGCGAGGTGTGGAGGTTGCTCCACGTCAGGTTACCTGGTAAGTGCGGTTGGAGAGGTAGGAGGAGAACCAGGCCAGAGCAGTGCCAGAGATTCCCAGGTCAGCGAGAGAGGATAGTAGGATAGAGTGATCGACAGTGTCAAAGGCAGCAGCGAGGTCGAGGAGAATTAGGACAGAGGAGAGTGAGGCAGCTCGGGCAGACTTTAGTGAACCCTGGTCCTTGTTTCTTTTTTCAGGTCAAAAAAGTCCCCTGGGTCGACATTGTCTATACTTTTTAGGATTTTGAATGCTTGAATCAGATCATTTTTATTGCCTGCGTGCAGTACTTTACTCTTTTCTCTATTAAATGTAATTTGCCATGTGTCTGCCCAGTTTTGAACTGCCCAGTCTAGATCATTTTGAATGACCTTTGCTGCTGCAACAGCGTTTGCCACCTATTTTTCTGTCGTCTGCAAATTTAACAAGTTTGCTTACTATACCAGAATCTAAATCATTAATGTAGATTACCCATTTATACAGTTGGGTTTTTACTGGAGCAATCTAGGTAAAGTACCTTGCTCAAGGGTACAGCAGCAGTGTCCCCACCGGGTATTGAGTCCAGAGCCCTAACCACTACTCAATACTGCTGCCCAGAATCTAAATCATTAATGTAGATTAGGAATAGCAGAGGACCTAATACTGATCCCTGTGGTACACCACTGGTTACCTCGCTCCATTTTGAGGTTTCTCCTCCAATCAGTACTTTCTGTTTTCTACATGTTAACCACTCCCTAATCCATGTGCATGCATTTCCTTGAATCCCTACTGCGTTCAGTTTGAGAATTAATCTTTGTTAAAATCATGTCGTATGCTTTGCAATTATCCATTGTCGATGTTTCTCAAAAGCATTCTCAAAAAAATCAAGCAGGTATTGTTGGACTGGAAGATATCTTTATTGTATTATGAGTGCTGATGCATTGTAGTTTTGTCTGTCTCCAGGGCTTGCCTTCTCTCTCTCTCCCTCTGTTCTAGAAGAAGACTTGCAGAGAAGACAGACTGCTGTATTACCTGCAGACACCCCGATAAGCGAGGTACTCACCTACTAGAGTTAAGTATCAGTGGCTAGGTCGGAAGACTAATGCTCTTGTATGGAGGGGCCGAATGCGGAGTGTGTGAATTAGCCCTGCTCCATATTAAGGACGGATTGTGTATTCATTGTTTTTACAGGATCTACGTCACGGAGGGAGTAAGCATCCCCTGAAGGCAGGCGTGGGATCTGAATGCAAAGTACTGGCAAGGAGCCAGTTGGGCTTTCGTGGACAAATTAAAGTGCCTGCATTATGGTGAAGACCGCTTTGGAGAAGATTGCTTTTTGTCCTTTGAGAAACAAGGATTCTGCGGCCATTGAAGGTCAGGTGACATTATAATGGTATTGTGGACCTAATCTATCTTCTAAACAGTGTGGGACATTTTGAAATCCTCCGGTGGGACTGAACTGTACTGTTTATTTACCTGAGTGGCTATTCAATTATAGTATCCCTTGGAAAACCTATTGTTTTACACTTCTGTCTGTGTTGTTCCTTTGCGTTCCTGGAGTGGTTGGGCAGTCTGAGAGCCAAACAACCTGGGGGGTATAGCAGAGAAGGTTATTATAAAGAAATATACTTGCCGGTAAAGTCACACAAACATAACCCCTGACATGTATATTAAACATAGCAATAAGCTATCCACTCCTTGAAGTAGTTGGTGTAAGATTTTTAAATGCATGTTTTACATGAATGCATTTCTCTTATTACTACCTGAAAGCAAGCCGCAAAGTACTGCTCACATTTTTGCATTTTTCAAGTTTAAAAGCTTTAGTGCACCTATTCTATCTATTATTGAACTTACTATGATTTGTGTCCACACCAGCAAGCCTTGTGCAACTGCAGTGTATACAACAATTTTCTAGTTCACCTGAAACAAACAATTCAAAGATCGAAGCTCAGCATTGTAAAATGTAGTGTGGGATGATTGGCTGTTTGGCCCAGCATCTCACCTTTTGGACCGAAAGGCGCCGCCCTCGTTTGAGGTGCGACCGCCAATGTCGGTCAGAAGTCAGCAACGGAACTTTGACCCCCTGTGACAGGGTGGACGAGTGGTGACGTTAGGCCAGAAGCAGGAACCAAAAACACTGACACCAGGTAGTACTGCAGTTCAAAAAGACACTGCGCACCGTTTATTTAAATACAAAAATAAAATAAAAGGTTTTAACAAAAAGACTTGCTCACAGAGCGAAAATAAATATTTAAACAAAATAATCACGAACACAAAATACTAAACAATACAGCTCAGGCTGGGCAGTAGCCTTCACTGATCCTATACGTTTTTTAAGTTTCGTTTTCTCTCTCGCTCGCTCTCGTTCCTCCTCTTGAACACCCACCCCCCGAGTGCAGAGAGCTGCAGGCTTTTATGCAGGTGACCATCTCCCGATTAGCAACAAATTAAATCACTTAATTAATTCGGGAGATGGCCACCTTCTGCACAAGGTTTTTGCAATTCCTGTGGATGGGGCTACCCATCCATGCTACTAAACAAAATAACAAAACACGCGGCCAAATACAATAACTAAACACTGCTCCGCCGCTACATTTATACATAAATACAAAAACAAATACAAAACAATAACCTGCACAGGGGCGGAGGGGGAGACCCCGTTCTAACAATTAATAAACAAATAATATGTACAGGTCTCCTCGCCCTGTTACACCCCCCAAAAGTGGATCCTGATAAAAAATACTTTATATAATTAACATCTGGATTTGAGCATTTTTAAGGTCTGTAACTGAAGCCTTGATGTACAACTCTACTGCAGACGATGTCCATCTTCCAAGCTTTTTGATCAGATGTTGGTTAATGTTAACTTTTGCAGCGGTTGTTGCTGCTCCGATTCTGAGGAAGTGGGCAGAGTATTGAGAAGCTGGTAAGTGAGCTCTTGACAGTCGGTTCGACAGGTGGGCAAAAACCATTGATGAGTGACTGGTGCTTGGTTATACAAGATGAATAGAGGTGCTGAAGAAAGAGATGGATGTCGTGCTGCTCAGTATTTAGTGACAGCAGAATATGGACATAATGGGGAATTTGTTTGGTGGAACTGAATATGGTTACCCTCTTGCTTGGAGTCTGTTTTTGAAGATTGTAGGTGAAAGGTAAAGCTGTTTCCTGTTTTGAAGCAATCTTGTGGTCATAAACCGGAATTGAGAAGATGACTGATGGAGTTGCAGGTGAATTCTCCACATCGCGTGAATCAGAAAATAGCATGCACTCCATTAAAATAGCATGCACTCCATTAAAATGTCCTCATAGGGTGTGAAGCAGCTCTTCCTTAGAATTGATATTAATTTAAGGAGAATGTCTGATGTAATGGGCTAGTGTTTAAAGGTTGGTGGAGGTTCAGTTTTTTGGATACCTTGGATAAGTATTATAGATGGTGGGCATGGAGATCCAGACAGGTGGATGTGGAATTGTATCCCCAGAGAAAAAAGGTGAAGGGTTCACAGGCATAAGTGGCGATGACCATAGCAGTAGGTTATGAAGCAAGCACATGATTAAGTTTGAATTCTGTTGGTGAAACTGAAGACATGGCACAGAAAGACATAGGCTGCCCAGCCTGATTTATAAGAGACTTTGGTAGATGTAGCTATAGAGTTGGCCATGTAAGATCTTGCCGAGTTGAGAAGCTGGGAATTCAATCCAGAATAAGGCCCTGAAATTGGGGAACGGAGAGGCTTTGTGGATCGGCTGACTGGATCAGTTGATGGAATCTCTGAAACTGAAACCAAGAGAGAGCGTCATTTACGGGATTGAGGAGACCAGGCACATGAGCTGCTTTAAAGAGAAAGTTACTGTTAACCAAGTTAGGTGGCAGACCAAGCTATTTATGAGTGGTATTTTGGATTGTCCTTTATTGATAATGGCTACAGTAGATTGATTGTCACAGTGGAAGATGGTGGATATTCTTGATGATCGGTGGCCCCAGATAGAGCTCATGTAGAGCAGAGGAATGTTGTTGAGGAGGGAGATCCCAGATTGGATGTGGCCAGGCTGCTGAAAACCAGGAAAAGTTGAACATGCCCCAAATCCTAATGATGATGCATCTGTGTACAGATGGAGCTTGACTGATTTTATTTTTAAAAAAGAAATGCCACTCCAATTCTGTAAAAAAGAGACCCATCTTCAGGTATGCATGACTAGAACTGGATAGGTTAACATGATGGTGAAGTTCACTAACAGATTTAGTAATATCCAACAATCGAGATATGCATGCTTGGCCTGGGGGAATTATTCTGATGGCGTAATTTAAATGACCAAGTAAAGATAGCAAATCCCTTTTGGTGCAGGTTGAACGAATTTGAAATTCGGAAATGAGAATTCTGAGGCAATCCAGTTTCTCTTGGGTAAGAACGTCCATGGCAGCAGTATCGAGAGTGATTCCCAAGAATTCCAGGCAGGTTGAGGGGCCCAAATTTTTATTTTTGACCTGATGGTGGAAACCCTAATGAGAGAAGGTTGCTTTGAGTGTTGATATGGCCTTGGCTGGTGCTGCATCAGGGAGTCTATGAGGAGAAAATCATACAGAAGAACATAAGAATTCCCACCTATGCTTGCTTGATTTGGTGCCAGCGTGATCCATTAGCACTCAGTAGAGAAAAAACAAAAAAAACCCAACCAAAGTTAGTACGGGAAATGAAACCTCAGAGAATCCGTGGCTAGATGGAGCGTCTTTCTCCCAGACGGCTAGCTAAAGGATCCAGAACAACTCTTCAGACAGAGTGTCAAAACTTTTTGGACTGCTGCGGCAAACAAAGGTTACAAGAGCACAGCTGGGCTGCAACATTTCTCTGGATCAGCATTTTAACAAACACACACACACACTGGATCAGTATGTTAACAAACACACACACACACTGGATCAGCATGTTAACAAACACACACACACTGGATCAGCATGTTAACAAACACACAAACACTGGATCAGCATGTTAACAAACACACACACACACGCTGGATCAGCATGTTAACAAACACACACAGACACTGGATCAGCACGTTAACAAACACACACACACTGGATCAGCACGTTAACAAACACACACACACACACACATACACACACACACACACTGGATCAGCATGTTAACAAACACACACACACACTGGATCAGCATGTTAACAAACACACACACACACTGGATCAGCATGTTAACAAACACACACACACACACTGGATCATTATGCTAACAAACACACACACACACTGGATCAGCATGCTAACAAACACACACACACATGCTGGATCAGCATGTTAACAAACACACACACACATACACTGGAGCAGCATGTTAACAAACACACACACACACACTGGATCAGCATGTTAACAAACACACACACACACACATGCTGGATCAGCATGTTAACAAACAAACACGCTAGATCAGCATGTTAACAAACACACTACAAGCTGGATATAAAGGAAGAGAGAAGATCACAAAGAGCCACCCTGTCCCTGTTGCTGTAAATCTTTTCTCGGCTATTAGATGATGGATGTCTTTCAGCAGTGAAGCTAGGCGGAGCCTTGGTGCTTCAGGGGCAGTTGGTGCGGTCTGGAATCTGTCGAGTGACAGAAAAGACTTCTGGCAATGCAACTTGCTCAGGATCCGCTAGGGGGAGCACTGGCGCTGCAGAAGCTGTTGCTTGAGCCTGGGTATGTTGCTGAGTGACAGAGGTGTTTTTTTACCTTTGACCTGGAGCCAAGTTGGCGGCCTTGGAATACAGGAATTGCTTCAGTAAATTTCGGAGAGAGAGATAGACCTGCTTTCCAGAACCTTTCAATTAAAATATGGTATTTTGCTGTACTAATATAACAAACTATGGGTGACTATTACGTGATACAAATTATCATGCTATGCACAAATTGGCTTTCTGTGGTGATGTACTTTTTTCTTTCAAAAAGCATATATCTGTAATCGTTCGCATGATTTATTTTAATTGCAAATATATATATCCTGCCCACTATTACAGTTTTCTTACAGGTTACATTAGTTTATCTCTAATGTAATTTAATCACAGTTTTACATGTAGACTGTCGTGTTCTCAGGCTGCGTCCCAAATTCTGGGCCACTCTGCTTTTCATATAACGTCCCAGATTCTGGGCCGTTTTGGTTTTCAGATGATGTCCCAAATTCTGGGCCGCTCTGCATTTCCAAATTCAGCCCAGTTTTTGGGATGTTCTGCTGGTACAGATGACAGCCGAGTTTCTAGGTCATGATTAGTGTGCAATAAAAATGCACACCAGAACTGGATAAAATGAGTACATGAATCAAAGTTAATGTATTTTTTTACTCTCCCCAGAAAACATTATTTTTTTATGTAGAAACAGAAGTTACATTTAAATGTTTTTTTTAAAAAAGCTTATTTCTCAATTACAATGAAGAAACTACATACACTGAAATAGATACACAAAAATTAATTAAAGCAGACATTTTCCTTTATTAAAGGTTAATATAAAACACTTTTTGAGAAGGAACATGGTATTCCAAAAAAAGGACATCTCATTTGCTTATGTAACGTCCATCAATATATAGTCATGCATAGGGGTTTACCTTTATTCACTTATCACACGCAAAAAAAAGAATACTAATAAAGGCCTATATTAGCACTTATGGGTTTTAAGAGACCAGTGCCCTTCAACAACTTAACGTAAATAACCCTGGTTCCCTGAAATACAAATGTAACTATTACTTCATGGGTATGTATCCCCAAAGACCCTGTAACCTGAATAGATATAATGAAGACTGCTCGTCAGAGCCTGCGACGCAGTCGTGCCCGCCCCCAAGGGCATTGTAACAGGGGAGATCTGGACTGACTGTCTGGCACATTCGTATTACTGCAGGTAGAGGGCAGCAGTCTCGGGGGATCCGCCTGTCGGTCATGGCGATGACACGGAGAGGTGGGGAAGAGGGTGTGTGTGCTTTCCCTCTCTCTGAGTGGCTGAGTCACGGGCCTTGGGAGACTGCTCGGCCCATAAGAACTGGCTTGGTTATTATTATTATTATTATTATTATTTATTTCTTAGCAGACGCCCTTATCCAGGGCGACTTACAATCGTAAGCAAATACATTTCAAGTGTTACAATACAAGTAATACAATAAGAGCAAGAAATACAATAACTTTTGTTCAAGCAAAGTACAAGTGTGACAAACCACAATTCAATAATACAGCAGATAATAGTGATAGTTACATCAGGATATGATTAAATAGTGATAGTTACATCAGGATGTGATTAAATACAAAGTACTACAGGTTAAACACTTGGCAGATTACAGTATTCTGAAGTACAGGATTAAATGCAGAAAAATAGGGGGCAGATAAGAGCAAAATAAAGCACATTTACATGAAGGGTGATAGTGTCCCAGGATACAAACAGAGGAGTTCTACAGGTGCTCTTTGAAGAGGTGAGTCTTAAGGAGGCGCCGGAATGTGGTCAGGGACTGGGCAGTCCTGACATCTGTAGGAAGGTCATTCCACCACTGCGGAGCAAGGGTGGAGAAGGAGCGGGCTCTGGAGGCAGGGGAGCGTAGCGGAGGTAGAGCTAGTCTTCTAGTGCAGGCGGAGCGGAGAGGTCGAGTGGGGGTGTAGGGAGAGATGAGGGTCTGGAGGTAGCTGGGTGCAGTCTGGTCAAGGCATCTGTAGGCTAGTACAAGAGTCTTGAACTGGATGCGAGCGGTGATCGGGAGCCAGTGGAGCGAGCGGAGTAGTGGAGTAGCGTGGGCGAAGCGAGGCAGAGAGAACACCAGGTGGGCAGCAGAGTTCTGGATGAGCTGGAGCGGACGGGTGGCGGACGCAGGGAGGCCAGCCAGGAGGGAGTTGCAGTAGTCTAGGCGGGAGAGTACCAAGGCCTGGACCAGGAGCTGGGTGGCGTACTTGGTGAGGAAGGGTCGGATTCTTCGGATGTTGCTCAGGAAGAATCGGCAAGTGCGTGCCAGAGTGGAGATGTGCTGGGAATAAGAGATTCAGGGGTCCAGGGTGACTCCGAGGTTCTTAGCTGAGGAAGAGGGAGAGAGTGTGGTAGATTCCAGAGGAACAGAGATAGAGAGATCAGAGGAGGGGGAGGAGGAGGGAAAGAAAAGGAGGTCAGATTTAGAGAGGTTGAGTTTGAGGTGATGCGAGTGCATCCAGGAGGAAATAGCAGACAGACAGGTAGAGATACGGGAGGAGATGGTGGAGTCAGAGGTGGGGAAGGAGAGGAAAATCTGGGCATCATCAGCATAGAAATGGTATGAGAAACCATAGGATGCGATGAGGGGGCCCAGGGAGCGGGTGTAGAGAGAGAACAGGAGAGGACCCAAGACTGACCCTTAGGGGGCTTCAGTTAAGAGAGGGTGTGGTGTGGAGGTTGCTCCACGCCAGGTTACCTGATAAGTGCGGTTGGAGAGGTAGGAGGAGAACCAGGCCAGGGCAGTGCCAGAGATCCCCAGGTCAGCAAGAGATGATAGTAGAATAGAGTGATCAACAGTGTCAAAGGCAGCAGAGAGGTCAAGGAGAATTAGGACAGAGGAGAGAGAGGCAGCTCGGGCACACTTAAGTGAGTTGGTGACAGACAGGAGGGCGGTTTCAGTGGAGTGAGCAGAGCGGAAGCCAGATTGGAGAGGGTCAAGCAGAGAGTGGTTGGACAGGAAAGCAGAGAGCTGGCAGTGTACAGTCCGCTCGAGGGTTTTGGAGAGGAAGGGTAGGAGGGAGACAGGACGGTAGCTCTGGAGGGAGGTGGGGTCGAGGGTAGGTTTTTTGAGGAGGGGAGTGATAGAGGCTTTTTTGAAGGCAGAGGGAAAGATACCAGAAAGTAGAGAGGTGTTGAGGAGGGAGGAGATGAAGGGGAGTAGAGCAGGAGCAGCAGCTTGAAAGAGGTGAGTGGGGAGGGGGTCCAAGGCACACGTGGTGGGTTTGTGACCCTAGAGCAGGGAGGAGAGGTCAGAGTCTGAGAGGGGCAAGAAGGTGGAGAAGGAGGGTGAGTTAGTAGGGGTTGCAGTGGGTGTAGGAGTTGGAGCAGGAGGGGGTGCAGGGGAGGGAGAGGTGTTAAAGAGTTTGCGGATATCTGAGATTTTAGAAGAGAAGAAGGAGGCAAAGTCATCAGGGGAGATAGAGGAGGGAGAAGGAGGGGGGGAGGGTTTAGGAGGGAGGAGAAGGTAGAGAATAGTTTACGTGGGTTGTTAGTGGAGGCTTGGATTACAGATTGGAAATAAGTACATTTAGCAGAGGAGAGAGTAGAGGAGAAGGAGGAGAGGAGAGTGCGGTAAAGGTCTAGGGCAGCAGGGAGTTTGGTTCTCTTCCATTTCTTTTCAGCAGATCGCAGTGTGATTCTTGCCGAGCGGAGCGCAGAGGAGAGCCAGGGATAGGGAGGGGAGGGGCGAGCAGGACGGGAGGTGAGGGGACAGAGGGAGTCGAGGGAGGAGGTGAGTGAGGAGAAGAGGGTGGAGGTAGCAGAGTCTACGGAGAGTTGTGAAAAGGAGTCGATAGGAGGGAGGTGAGAGAGAGCAGTGGAGGCAAGGACAGAGGGGGAGAGAGAGCGGAGGTTACGGCGAGAGGTGACAGTGGGGGTAGGAGGAGCAGGGAGAGGGGGGAGAGACAGAGAAAAAGAGATGAAATAGTGATCAGAGAGGTCCAGGGGGGTGACAGAGAGGGTGGAGGGGCAGCAGGCCCTGGAGAAGGTGAGGTCCAGTTGACGGCCAGCTTTGTGGGTAGGAGGGGACGGAGAGAGACAGAAGTCGAAGGAGTGCAGGAGAGGGAGGAATCCAGCAGAGTGGCTGGGGTTGGAGAGATGGATGTTGAAGTCACCCAACAGGACAGTCGGGGTAGACAGAGAGGGGAGGGAGGAGAGTAGATAGTCGAGTTCATCCAGAAAGTGAGTGAGAGGCCCAGGGGGGCGGTACAGAACAATGAGCAGGAGTTGACAGGGAAAGGTTAGTTGGACTGCATGAAATTCAAAGGTATTGACAGAGAGTGAGATGAGATTGGAGGGGACAGAAAAGAGTAAGGAGGGAGAGAGGAGAAGACCCGTCCCACCTCCCCGTCCAGTGAGACGCGGGGTATGGGACAGGACGTAGAGAGAGGACAGGGCAGCAGGAGTAACAGTTTTATCAGGGGACAGCCAGTTTTCAGTGAGAGCAAGGAAATCGAGCGAGAGGTGGGAGGCAAAGGCAGAGATGAAATCAGCTTTGTTAGCAGAAGAGTGACAGTTCCAGAGTGCACCAGAGAGTGTGCGGGAGGGGGGGAGAGGCAGAGAAATTAGGTTAGAGGGGTTGGAGGAGCAGCAACGGAGGGAGGGCAGAGGACGAGGACGGGAGGACAGAACAGGGATGTGAGAGACAGTCATAGCAGGACAAGCAGGACAAAAGGCACAGTAGGAGCAGTAGGGTGGAGGGTACAGACCTGACTAGTAGATAGCTTCTTCTAGAGCCCCGTTAGGTTTGGATCTATTGGAACAGCGTCTCAGCGCAGGCCTCCCCTTGCTGGACTCCCACAGCTAGACTCCCGGCTCTTTTGTTGAGGCTCTTCTATTTGCTGGTGCTTCTTGCTGGCGCAGAAATAGGCTGCTTAATATATAAAAAACAACTGCGTGGAAACCAATCAGATAGCAAATCAACTTCTATTCAATTAAACCACTCACCTGGTACTAATCACACATCAACTCAGCTAATTCAAACACCACCTTACAAAGTTACCAAATGTAGTTAATTAAAAGTTACTTGAAGCAGGAACTTGCCTATCTGCCTCAGTCCCTGGTTCCTGTAGACTGACCACTATTATATGCCCACCCTTAAATGGGTTCCACCTCACTTTGCAAGGGGACTGGCACAACTGCTAACTGCTCTATTGACAATACTTTTACACACTTCAAAGGGGATCACACCACTACAGGAGGCTGTGTGGAGACCAATCCAAATGCAAACAACTCTCTTCAAGTTAATAAACCACCCTCCCTGATACAATTACAAATTGCAAATCACCTTATTATTCAAATAACCACACTACCTGGTTTAAAATCACATACACACACTCCTCCCTAAATTGAAACACCAACTAATAATGATACTTAAATTGTTAATAAAAAAATTAGTAGGAGCAGGACCAATTACCTATCTTGCCTCAGACACTGGTTACCTGTAGACTCCCACAGCTAGACTCCCGGCTCTTTTGTTGAGGCTCTTCGGTTTGCTGGCGCTTCTTGCTGGCGCAGAAATAGGCTGCTTAATATATAAAAAACAACTGCGTGGAAACCAATCAGATAGCAAATCAACTTCTATTCAATTAAACCACTCACCTGGTACTAATCACACATCAACTCAGCTAATGCACTCGGGTGGCCGTGTTGGGGAAAGTACAGTGTCGCTGGCAGAAGAGGTCTGCGTGAAACAAGGAGCAGGCGAGCCCGGCTGAGGGGGCAGCTTTTCATAAAAAAATAAAACAAAAACCAAAACTAATTTTCACAGAGCGAGATAAATAAATACGTAGCCGAGGGGACGTGTGTAGAGACCCGTGCTGACCAGCTTAGCGGCAGTGGGGGCACTGCATAAGCAGCACTTTTGTTTGTAGTTTTATTACTGTGTTTTATTTTCCCTTTTTCTTTCGCCTTCTGTTTTCATGGTTATTTTTGAGCACTTGAAGGTGCACGGATTGGGATACCTGTGTTGGTAACCCCGTGGTCCTGGTTTACTGTCGGCAGTATCCAGACCACGGACAACAGCGCCCTCTGCGGGCTAAACTAAATAAAAGAATAAATAAATGAAATAAATAAATCTGGGCACCTGTGCGGTGTTTGCAACTAAAATCTTCTGTCTCCCGTGTCAGTGAACCCTTCCACAGGCATATATAGACTGTACATACAGGTCTCATCATCATTATTCCTTCAAGACTGCTGCAATCATGGACGCAGCAACCTTGAAGGTAAATGGTTATATTTCTATTTCAGGAAAACAGGGTTATGATAATAAATTAACGTAGCCTTTCAGGTACGAAATGTAACCATTACTTCATGGGTAGAAATACCAAAGCTGTCGCAAGTAATATTGCAGACCAAGTGAAAAGCTACAAGGCTCGGCCAAGGCCACCTTGCACGTTACCATGAGCAACCCCAGTACAAGTAGCTAGGGCTAAAAAATTGAGGGAGAACTCACCTCTATGTTTATGTCATAAGGGCCGACCCTACAGCCGCCCTTAACACTCTCATTCCGAAACCAGGGATTGGTACAAAGCGTAGCCTTTGTCCTGGCTTCTGCAAAAATTAAGTAGACTTTCGCATCGAAAATGCTTGCATCTCACCCACCCGCTTAGCGGATGTGATTGCAAGCAAGAAAGCCACTTTCAAAGATAAATATTTCAGCTCAACTGAATGCAAGGGCTCAAAGGGAGGCTTCATAAGTGCTTCAAGCAACACATTAAGTGTCCAACGAGGGACAATGTCCTTATAGGCGGCCAAAGCCGTCAAGCTCCTTTTAAAAATTGCCCCAACAGGAAATGAGCTCCTGGGGAGACTGAATCAATTTTAATATGGCAAGCCAAAATTACTGCCAAATAGACCTTTAATGTAGAGGGGGATTTCCCCTCATCAAAAAGGTCCTGTAAACATTTCAGTATAACTGCTATGGGACAGGTAATGGGGTCAAACCTCTTAGGCAGGCACCACGTCTGAAAAACGACGCACTTGTACCCATACTGGGAACACGTGGGCTCTGCTCACACATTCAGCAAGGTGTCAATGACCCTATTAGTTAACCCCAGATGGCTCAAATATTGCCGTTCAGGGCCCAGATCCAGAGCCGCAGACTCAATGGGTTGGGATGCCACAATGTCCCACATACCTGACTGAGCACGTTACGGCGTTCAGGAAAGCTCCACGGCTGGCCACTCAGGAGCTGCATCAAGATGGAAAACCACAGTCTCCTGGGCCAATAAGGGCCTACTAATAGCACCCTGGCCTGATCCTGCCTGATCTTTTCCAGGCACAGGTGGAGCATGGTGAGCAGTGGAAAGGCATACAGCAGTTGCTTTGGCCACTGGTCTCGAGACACTGTCTGCAGGCGGCATGGGCTCAAAGCGGGCTGAAGAACCCTGCTGTTGAACCAGGCTTGGAGAGAGCGCATGTGCAGAAGACCCAAAGGAAGGGTTTGGGAAGCTGCTGCAATCAAGCCCAGAAGCCTCTGAAACGTCACTACTGTGATCTTTTTGTTGACCTGAAAAAGCTTCAGACAAGCAGCTATTCTCTGCACTCTGTCATCCAACAGAGTAGATAGCATGGACATGGAATCCAGGCACACTCCCAAATAGGAGGCTGACTGCGAGGGTGTGAGCTGGCTCTTTGCACGATTCACCGACAGGCCCAACCGATGAAGGTGGTATGTGACGAGTTCAGTGTGGGCCTCTGCCTGCACTGGAGACTGAGCACAAATAAGCCAGTGGTGCAGGTAATTGAGTACTATGATGCCTCTCAGTCTCAGTGGAGCCAGAATAGCCTCCATGCACTTCGAAAAGGCATGGGGACTGGAAAGAGGCCGAACGGCAGTATTTGGAACTTGTACGTTGTCCCTTGGAAAGGTAGTTCCTGTGATGTGGGGATATGAAAATAAGCATCCTTCAAGTCCACCGTGGTGAACCAGTTGCCTGGCCTGATTGACAGCAACAGCTGTCTCATGGCCAACACTTTGAGCCTCTGTCAACTCAGATACAGATTGACCTGCCTGAGGTCGAGGATTGGTCTAAGGCCACCATCCCACTTGGGCACCAGGAAGTACCTGGAGTAGAAGCCTTCTTGCAAATGAAGAGGATGTACTGTGCAAACAGACGCTTTTGTAGCAGGGCTGTCACCTCCTGATACAGTATCTCACGGGTCCATGACTAACATTCTAATCACGCCCCCGAATGGGAGGGGACTGTTTTTGAATTGTAGAGAATAGCTGGTCTGTACAGTATTGAGCACCCAGGTGTCTGTGGTGCATTGACGCCAGTCCTACAGTTGACTCCATGAAAAGGGGCCCTAGGCCTGTGGCAGCAAATTGCTAGGGCTGCTGCTTTGCTTGTGGCTTAGCCTGAGGCTTTTGCCTTTGCGCTTGTAGGCAGAACTTAATAACCACTCTGGCTTTAGCAGGAGCCGGTTGTACCGGTCTCTGAGGCTGTTGCGTACTGGAGGAGCCCGCTTAGGAAGCAGGTGCACCAGCTCTTTTGTAGACTCACATGCGCAGTGACAGCGCTGTAGCATGTCATCCACTGCAGGGCCAGACGTATGTCCCGGTGTAATGGGAGCGCCCAGCAGTGGTGCCTTATCCCCATTAGCCACATATGCCTGAAACAGCCAGACCTATCTTCTGGCTGCTACTAAAGCAGCAGGGTTCCTGCCCACTGCCTGCCCATTAAACTTAGCCAACTAGCCACTGAAGCGGAACAGCGAGGATGGAGAGTCCGGGTTTACCCAGTGGAGGTGGGTTGTCAAGGATTTGTGGCACACTCTACATCCCGGTTTCTCAGAGATGTCGGGTTCAGTGGCCAAGAGTTGCGACGCACAGTGAGGAACTTATCTGAAGCAGCAGAGAGGAGCAGCAACTGGCTGTGGTTGAGACGGAAAGATTCTGGCTAGGGATCTCAAGCACAATAGGAAGAAAGAAACGCTGATGTACAGGTAAGTAAGCTGGGCTGAGTTGAGTGGGGGACTGTGACAGGCTGACCGGGGTAAGGAGACTCAGTCAGGATGTGCAGGGAAAATAAAAGACTTTTAATTAAACAAAATACACAAAACAAAAGGCACGATGGCCAACCAAAAAGACAAACACAAAAACAGGCTTTAAACAAACTATATCAAGAAAATCACTCACTCTCTCACACACACGTCTTCTCACAGTCACAAACACTCACCAACTAACATACCCAACCACTCCCTTTTATACAGGTGCCTGGGCTAATTGGGCAATTCGCACCTCTTAGCCCAGGCACATTCCACACATTCCTCACACAAACTCACTGAACCACACCACAAACTCACTCTAAACAATACAAAAAACACAAAACCACCACAAAATAGGCTGCACAGGGACAGAAAGGGGGGACCCTGGGACGCCAGAATCACAGTCGAGCCCTCTTGAGGTGGGCTAGTCGACGAAACACCGGATGGAAGGTGCCCACTTGAAGACCCCAGAGCTGTACCCTACTTAGCTTAATCCAGACGGTTGTCATGCTGATGCGCTGGGGAGACCGCACTGTGGTTGATCCCCGGAGCCAGCATCATAGCCGTTGTGTGTGCTGATGCGCTAGGGAGGCAATAAGCTGATCCCTGGAGCCAGCATTACACTTCAGCCATCAACACCAGACAGAAGGATATCTACATCATCATATGGAAGGAAGCCCAAATGGATGGAGACACAGATGGATCACATTAGTTTAATGTAAAGCTAAGTCTTAGTTGGTGCTTATCTTCGCGAGAGCTGAGTTCAAATCAGCATGACGTTTTAACATCTACTCTTGTGTAATGGAAATCATGAAGATCTGGATACGTCCAGTGACTGCT
Source organism: Acipenser ruthenus (assembly GCF_902713425.1). Taxonomy (NCBI): domain Eukaryota; kingdom Metazoa; phylum Chordata; class Actinopteri; order Acipenseriformes; family Acipenseridae; genus Acipenser; species Acipenser ruthenus. The sequence continues at coordinate 57,957,244 of NC_081193.1, forward strand.
GTGAATAGTGCAGCTGGCAACAAGGTAAAGACCTTGTGACAGCCTGGAGAGATAGCTGACAGGAGGAAAGAGACCCCATTGGGGCTGGCAAGGGTTAGCTACCCTTGTCAGCAGTATCCAGCTCTGTGTTTACAGGATGCTGGAGACATCCGCCCAAGGCTTCTAAGAAATTAAAGAGAAAAATACCCCTAGAGTCTGCGAAAGCGGGGGCGGAAGATGACTCAACGTTGGACAACACGGTTAACGACTTAGGAACGGAAATGAATATGAGTTTGGAGAGTACTTCACAAAAGACTAGTTCAAGATCTGCAGTTAGCAAAGACATGGAACTCCAGGTTTGTGTCTGCGGCTGGAGCAAGGCGATTCATCAAGGGAGAATGAAATGCTTGAGGGACAAGGGACATTGATCAGTACTTCTTACGAAGTCAGTCAAGTCAGTCGAATGAAATCCAGCGACAGGAAGCAAACCACAGTTCGCAGGATATCAGCACCACTGTCATAGACTTAAGGAGGACTTGCATGCTTGTGAACCCGGTCAAACAAACCAGCATAAGAGAGAAAAGAACCTCAACGGGCACAAGCCTGGAATTAAATGGCCAAGAGCTTGTGAGAAAACTGCATGGGACACAGTAAACACAGATCTCTGCTTTGTGTTGGAAAGGTTAAGTGGAACAGTTGAAAAGAAGCTGGATAAATTTGGGGACATCATCTACGCATATGGAAGCGAGAGCTTTGGAGTTGAAAAAAGGAAGGAAAAAGTACAAACTATTCCTGGAAAGTCTAGACGGCAGCAGGAGATTGAACGCTTAGTTAGAGAAAGGAGACAGCTGAGGAACCAATGGAAAAGAGCAGAACAAAGTCAGAAGGAGGGACTCAATCTCTTACAAAGGGTCATAAAAGATAAGCTTGCAACATTGCGCAGAGCTGACCGCCTACGGAAACGCTACAAAAAGAACTAACGTGCGAGAACTAACTTTTATAAAGACCCATTCAAATTTGTAAAGAAGTTATTCACCAGTGAGAAGAATGGCACACTAAAAGCATCTAAGTTTGAGCTGGAGAGATATTTGGAGGAAACACATACAGATTCAAAAAGGCAGGAGCCAATGTCAATTCCTTCAGACATCCCACCTATCAATCCACCAGAATACCAAATGGAGGACTGTGCACCTAAGTGGAAAGAAGTAGAGCGAGCTGTGAAAAAAGCAAGGGCTTCATCATCTCCAGGGCCTAATGGAGTTCCGTACAGAGTGTACAAGAGTGCTTCAGGAGTTCTACGAGTGGAAATTGATGAAAGTGGCATGGGAAAAACAGGTTGTACCAAGTGCATGGCGCCGAGCAGGTGGAGTCTTTATACCTAAAGAAAAAGATTCTACAAGCATCAGTCAGTTTCGCCCTATTTTCCTATTAAACGTAGAAGGCAAGATTTTCTTCAGCATTATTACTCAGAGATTGTCAACTTACCTATTAAAGAACTGCTTCATTGACACTTCAACACAAAAAGCGGGCATTCCAGGTTTCCCAGGATGCTTAGAACACATCAATGTGATCTGGCAACAAATTCAATCAGCTAAAAAGGAGAGGAAGGAGCTCCATGTGACATTATTGGATTTGGCTAATGCATATGGTTCAGTGCCACATGAACTTCTTTGGGCAGCATTTGATTTTTTCAGTGTACCGATGACAATAACAAATTTAGTGAAAGCCTACTTTGGAGATTTGCAATTTAGTTTTTCAACTTCAGAATTCAGCACTACATGGCAATGCCTAGAGGTTGGAATAATGGCAAGATGCACCATTTCTCCACTGGCTTTTACCATGGCAATGGAAGTAATCATTAGGGCATGTGGCAATGCGCCCCGTCCCTGTGTGCATTTGTGTGTATGTTGCGTGTGTTAATGTTGGTGTATAGTCATTGGTACACGGGATATAAACGGGTCTGTGTTTCACGTGTATTTAAAAAGTGTATATTTGTATTTAGGCACGGGATTGCACATCACGCACGTGCATTTAAAATATAATATGTGAACACGGGGTTTCACGTAATGAATTCACGTGCTGGGATTCAAGTGAATAATTAATTAGTAATTGAATCCCAGCACAAACAGTATAAATAGATGCACGTTTAGTCACTCGTTTTTAGGTGTTCGGTGAGTGGAGAACGGGAGAGAGAGAAGGAGTAAAGTAAATATAAAAGAACGTAAATATTAGTGTTATCTGCTCACCGTGTTTTGTTCGTCTGTCTGTGCACTGTCTAGTCCGTTTTGTTCGTCTGTTTATTTTGGCTACAAGTGCCGTGTCCTGTGTTTTTGTTGTTTCAAACCTTTTTATTTGTTAATAAACGCTGAGTGCAGCCATTGCACTCAGCTCATCATCACCACCGTCTCTGTCTGTGTATTCCTGTCTGGTCTGACGCCACCCACTCTGGCCGTCTTTGTGACAGGGCATCAAAATGGGTAGTGGGAGGAGAGCGCTTGGCTTCTGGAATGCGACTACCACCAATTTGAGCATACATGGATGACATGACAACAATGACTACAACAGTAGCCTGCACTAATCGGTTATTGGGCAAATTAACCAATAACATTGAATGGGCACGAATGCAATTCAAGCCCACTAAATCAAGGAGCATCTCTATAATTAAAGGTAAAGTAGTAGATAAAATGTTCTTCATTAACAGTGAGGCAATACCAACAGTGTCTGAGAAGCCAGTGAAGAGTCTTGGGAGATGGTACGACAGGAATCTAAAGGACACAGTTCGTGTAGGAGAAGTTAGACAACAAGCAGTGGAAGGGTTGAAGAGCATAGACAGCAGCGCTTTACCAGGCAAACTAAAACTCTGGTGCTTTCAGTTTGGCCTACTGCCGAGATTGCTGTGGCCACTGACTGTGTACAAGGTTTCTTTGACAACAGTAGAGAAGCTGGAAGCTTTAATCCGTTCATACATCAGGAAATGCCTCAGCAGAGTGGGATTTATGGTAAAGGAATACTGCAGCTACCAGTCTCCGCTCTAACCAAGGAGTTTAAGTGCGCCAAGGTCCAACTGGAAATGACATTAGTAGAGTCACGTGACATATGCGTAAGGGAGGCAGCACCTGTGTTGAAAACTGGAAGAAAGTGGGCGGCAAAGAAAGCTGTGGAGGATGCAAAGGCTGCCCTTCAAATTGGTGATATCATGGGGCAAGTTCAGCATGGAAGAGGGGGTCTTGGTCTCAGTTCAGCTCCTCCTACATGGCACAAGGCAGCCCCAGCTCAACGGAGGAAGCTGGTAGTCAACGAGGTCCAAAAGCAGGAGGAGAGGATGGGGTGCATAAAGGCCATTTCCCAGGCCAAGCAGGGAGAATGGATGAGATGGGAGAGTGTGGAACAACACAAGATCGGCTGGCAAGACCTATGGTCAATGGAACAGAGCAGGATCAGTTTCCTTATCAGGTCAACATATGATGTTCTCCCATCACCACAGAACCTAAACCTCTGGGTAGGAGAGGATCCCTCATATCCTTTGTGTTCATCACCTGCAACATTAAGGCACATTTTGACAGGATGTAAGGTGGCTCTTAGCCAAGGACGGTTTACTTGGCACCATGACCAGGTGCTGCGATGTTTGGCCTTAGCATTGGAAGACAAGCACAACATGACCAATAAGTTGCCACCTGTTCCATCAAAACATTACACACAAAAGACAACATTCCTCCGCCCAGGAGAGCAACCAGCAAGAAAAGGTGTTAAAACCAGTCCTCGCCCAGGACAACTGGAAGCTGCTAGAGACTGGAAAATGCTGGCAGATGTTGGTCAACAGCTTATTTTTCCACCTGAGATTGCCACCACTAACCTTCGACTAGATATTGTCTTGTGGTCTGGATCAGCACGTCTTGTTCACCTGGTAGAGTTAACAGTGCCATGGGAGGATGCTGTAGATGAGGCGTATGAGAGGAAGAAACTGCGGTATGCTCAACTAGCCACTGAAGCGGAATAGCGAGGATGGAGAGTCCGGGTTTACCCAGTGGAGGTGGGTTGTCGAGGATTTGTGGCACACTCTACAACCCGGTTTCTCAGAGATGTCGGGTTCAGTGGGCAAGAGTTGCATCGCACAGTGAAGAACATATCTGAAGCAGCAGAGAGGAGCAGCAACTGGCTGTGGCTGAGACGGAAAGATTCTGGCTGGGGATCTCAAGCACAATAGAAAGAAAGAAACGCTGATGTACAGGTAAGTAAGCTGAGCTGAGTTGAGTGGGGGATGAAGGGGGGTGACGCTGGGACACCAGAATCACCGTCAAGCCCTCTTGAGGTGTCGTGGGCTAGTCGACACAGAGGATGGAAAGTGCCCACTTGAAGACCCCAGAGCTGTACCCTACTTAACTTAATCCAGACGGTTGTCATGCTGATGCGCTGGGGAGACCGCACTGTGGTTGATCCCCGGAGCCAACATCGCAGTTGTTGTGTGTGCTGATGTGCTAGGGAGGCAATAAGCTGATCCCTGGAGCCAGCATTACACTTCAGCCATCAACACCAGACAGAAGGATATCTACATCATCATATGGAAGGAAGCGCAAATGGATGGAGACACAGATGGATCACATTAGTTTACTGTAAAGCTACGTCTTAGTTGGTGCTTATGTTGGCGAGAGCCGAGTTCAAATCAGCATGACGTTTTAACATCTACTCTTGTGTAATGGAAATCAGAGATACGGAGCAGATTCTTATTAACCAAGCGCAGCTCCTTGAGCTGTTGTGGTGTGGGTCTGTGGCTCGGGGACAGAGACTTTAACAAGCAGTTCTGGTATGTTACCAAGATACTGTTGTAATTACCCAGCCGTACGGCGAACGCCCCAGCTGACTAATCCCGCTTGAGAATGCTCTCTAAAACCCTGCACTGTTTATTCGGGCAGGTAGCGTCCTTATTTAGAAGCATTAGTTTTGGTGCTTGCACCAGCAAGGCAATAGCGGAAACTACCAGAGGAAAGTCAGCCAAGACGAGCTTCTCCGTAGAACGTGAAACAGCAGGAGCTGTAGCCAGGTGACCCCAGGATGAATGGACCTCAAAAAGAAAGTCTGGGTGCACTGGGGAACACACCTGAGAAGGAGTGGGATTGTCCTCAAAAATTGAGTGTTTCCGCAGTTTCCGTACTGGCCATGGAACCTGTAAGGGTTCAGTGTGCCTGTCGCTGTTCCAACCAGCATTAAACCTGGATTCCAAATACTGTACTAGTCACCAATAATTGTGTATTCACCACCAGCACTGGAGCACCGCGAGAAAGGACGCAGAGCCATGCTTATATATTTGTATTATTTCGTGACTGAAACCCTGTTTTGCTTAGTTGTGCAATTATACATTGCTGTGCAGTTGCCAGCATTATTATTTGACAGTGCCAAACCGTGACAACAATTAAAATAACTGTTTGGACCATGAACACTGTGTTATTGTTGTTGTTTGAACACTGCATAACCTCTACACCTCCGCACTACTTACCACTTTGCCACAGATGCCCACCTATAATGCTCTTGGCTAACCAATAGTCTGAAAACTGAGGAAAGCCTACTGTTAGAACTCCAACAGTCTTCACACTAATTCTGTAAGCAGAACTAAAGTGGCAGCGAGACACTGTGGGGAAGGCTGCAAGCAGCTTAACCCGAAGCGAGTGTCTCAGTCCTTGTATTTCTGAAAAAAAAAAATTATAAAAAATACACACTTTCTCACACAGCACAGTAACAGCTTGGTTACCGTTAATTTAATATAATTTTTGTAACAAAAATCTACATTTTATTTTTAAACTTCAAATGAAACTAGCAGCCTGAGTGAGAACACAAGTAGCTGACTTAAGGTTATTCGATCCCGGGAAGGGGTGACGAAGCACAAGGCCACTGTGGGACTAACAAAAAACTAACGAGTGCACAATACGTGTAAGTAGCAATTACTATAAGCACGTAACAATAAATCGCATAAATAGTATAATTACCCAAGCGAATAAGCAGATATAAGTAACTTTGATACTTATCTGTTTGTAGTCTCTCTCGTCTCAGGTCGGATGAAAGGAAAAATGATGATGAGATCTGTGTGTACAGTCTATATATGCCCTCGCGGGTGGGCATGACTGCGTCACAGACTCTGACGAGTAGTCTTTGGTGGAGTTTCCATGTGTGTTTTTTTTTAGCTCAAAACATTTGCTTGTGAAAAAAATGTCTTGTGTAAAATGCTTTTTTGGGTTTCCATTCGCTCAGTTTATTTTAGTCGAGTAAACCGGGCTTTTCACCTGACATCATGCAAATTAATGGGAAAGGTCGTGGTTGATATGTAAATTAACCATGCGTAAAGTACTCTGTTGTTTTTGAAGATTACTAGTGAAATTTTGTGAAAATGTGGTTTCCATGCGCAGAGAACTGGTACACGAGTGAATCTAAGCTGCTGTAATAAAGCAAAATACCTCGTGCCTGGTTGGTTAATAATGGGGTAGATGTACTAAGATGGGCCTGTCGCAGCGCAAACATACCGCAATTTGCATTTTCATTACGACAATTCGCAAAGTGCACATTTTGTTGTATGTACTAAGAAAAAATATGTTAATGATGAGAGCCGCAATATACTAATTAAATTATTATTTAAGAACATAAGAACATAAGAAAGTTTACAAACGAGAGGAGGCCATTCAGCCCATCTTGCTCGTTTGGTTGTTAGTAGCTTATTGATCCCAGAATCTCATCAAGCAGCTTCTTGAAGGATCCCAGGGTGTCAGCTTCAACAACATTACTGGGGAGTTGGTTCCAGACCCTCACAATTCTCTGTGTAAAAAAGTGCCTCCTATTTTCTGTCCTGAATGCCCCTTTATCTAATCTCCATTTGTGACCCCTGGTCCTTGTTTCTTTTTTCAGGTCAAAAAAGTCCCCTGGGTCGACATTGTCTGTACCTTTTAGGATTTTGAATGCTTGAATCAGATCACCGCGTAGTCTTCTTTGTTCAAGACTGAATAGATTCAATTCTTTTAGCCTGTCTGCATACGACATGCCTTTTAAACCTGGGATAATTCTGGTTGCTCTTCTTTGCACTCTTTCTAGAGCAGCAATATCCTTTTTGTAACGAGGTGACCAGAACTGAACACAATATTCTAGGTGAGTTCTTACTAATGCATTGTAAAGTTTTAACATTACTTCCCTTGATTTAAATTCAACACTTCTCACAATACATCCGAGCATCTTGTTGGCCTTTTTTATAGCTTCCCCACATTGTCTAGATGAAGACATTTCCGAGTCAACATCAACTCCTATTTCATAGATTCCTTCTCAATTTCAATATCTCCCATGTGATATTTATAATGCACATTTTTATTGCCTGCGTGCAATACCTTACACTTCTCTATTAAATGTCATTTGCCATGTGTCTGCCCAGTTCTGAATGCTGTCTAGATCATTTTGAATGACCTCCTATTTTTGTGTTGTCTGCAAATTTAACAAGTTTGCTTACTATACCAGAATCTAAATCATTAATGTAGATTAGGAATAGCAGAGGACCTAATACTGATCCCTGTGGTACACCACTGGTTACCTCGCTCCATTTTGAGGTTTCTCCTCTAATCAGTACTTTCTGTTTTCTACATGTTAACCACTCCCTAATCCATGTGCATGCATTTCCTTGAATCCCTACTGCGTTCAGTTTGAGAATTAATCTTTTATGCGGGACTTTGTCAAAAACTTTCTGGAAATCTAAATAAACTATGTCATATTGTCATGGGTGGGGTGACCTGAGAGAACCTTGACGATAATACCTATGTAGCTGACAACTACGCTACCTTGTTTTTAATAAGGCAAGGACCTTAGTAACCGAATGATCATTAACTCTCCCATTCAGGTTATTTGATCCCCAGGTTCCCACACACACACACAATGAAACCGTATCAGCTAAAACTAATTTTATTGTTCTCGACAGGGTACTAAAAACACGGTATAAAAAGAGATCGCTAGACTAATATATAAAAAAAGACCACACTAGGGAATGCCAAAAACAGAACAGAAAAAAAGCAAAAATCCACAGCACACTAAGGCAATCCCCTCCTGTCGGTCACTGGCTCCGAGAAAAAAAATAAAAACATAAAAACAAGGTCCACATAAAACATCACAGTCACGGACGTAACACAAAGATGGGATGAAACAAAGAAATAGTTCGGGGGTAAATCCCACGCTCCCGGGGTCTCCCCCTCCAACTCGCTTGGTCCGTAATCGGACTCCTCGTCGCTGGTAGGACAGCCACTCTCTGCTGGACCTCTCCCGGCCGATCGACCACCACCCCGAAGAACCTGCAACCAGGAAGCGGGGTAAAGAAAAAGGGGCCGTCAGGAACTGTACCACAGGTAAGTAAATCACTACTTCCACCCAGAAGCTCTTGTCACTTCCCTTCAGCCAGTCTTTCACTTCGCGTTTCTCTCCTCTCTCCCACGTTCCTACCACGCCCTCGGACCTCACCCGATCCTCTGTGTACTGCCACCACGCCCGACCTGGAAGCTGGACTGGAAAACCTGGAGGCAAGGTAAGTAACACACCGTAGGCCTCGAATACACCCAGAAGGGTGGTACGGGGCCAACCAGCATAGGCAAGTAGTTTCCCTTTTTTTTGCATTAAAAAAAATAGACTATGAATTTGTCCGTCTGTGTAAACAATAACACAAGTAATCCTTTCTTCTTATTTCTTTCAGCGTGGGTAGAATTCAAAATATAACCCCTCTCCCAGATCCGTGGGGAGAAAAAGCCCAGGTGTCCAAAAGCTGGGACACCAACCAATAACCCGTATCTTGTTCAAGAAACAGTGCAATAACAAAAGCGAGTGAACAAAAGAAAACAGAAAAAATTAAAGTGTCCAAATTAAATCAACAATAAAGTAACAAACAAAAAAAAACGTGAATGTGAATCCCTTTGTTTGTTTGTTTTGTTTAGATAAGATAGCTATGTTGGTTATCACATATAGTAACAGCCACAAAATACAGCCTTCCGTCCTATACTGTCCCGGACAAAAAATAGTTTTTCCAAACCCGTTGGATCCAGTGATTGAAACTCTGGCCAGTTCCCTCAGCAACGTTCCAGCCAGAGGAAAAATAATCCAGCAAACAGTCGATTTCCCAAGATGATTCCTCCAAAGCTACACGCTTCTGCCTGCACGCACTCCTGTTGCCCTGTCCAGTCTTCTGTTTCCTGCCTTCATGTCTCTTCCTTCCTGTCTCAACTCCCTGCCTTATATAGTCCCACCTGGAGCGCCATTGGCCGTGGCACTAACCAGGCGGGGCTTCCTGTTGCTAGGCAGAACAGCACACTGTCCATAAATCAGCACAGCAAAAAAAACAGCAGGGGTTTAAGAGGAGCAGATTCCACACAATTTAAAATATACAATATAAACACACAGAAACCCATTAAAATTCGTCACTTGTGACAATATGCTTTGCAATTATCCATTGTCTATGTTGCAGGTTAATTAGACACAATCTCCCTTTCCTAAAACCATGCTGACTGTCTCCCAGGATACTGTTACCATATTGGTAATTTTCCATTTTGGATCTTATTATAGTTTCCATAAGTTTACATATAATAGAAGTCAGGCTTATTGGACTGTAGTTACCTTGTTCGGTTTTGTTTCCCATTTTGTGGATCAGTATTACGTTTGCTATTTTCCAGTCTGTCGGTACAACCCCTGTGTCAAGAGACCATTGCATGATTTTGGTTAGCGGTTTGTAAATAACTTCTTTCATTTCTTTGAGTACTATTGGGAGGATCTCATCCGGCCCAGGGGATTTGTTTATTTTAAGAGCTCCTAGTCCAGTGCTGCCCAAACACAGTCCTGGAGAGCCCCTATCCAGTAAGTTTTGTAGGTCACCCTAAATTGCTAATTTCTAAAGACTGGGAACACATGGAAGTTATTGATCAATTAAGCAAATAACTTGTTCAATTAAGGGAACTCTGGTCACTAGGCCAGTTTACATGCTTGGAAAATGTCACGACTTGTTCACTGTCATGACTTATTTAAATTGGTACGGTCTGGATTATAATTTTAGTTAGTTTTGGTTTATGTTTAGTTTATGTTTGAATACAAATGTAATACATTATACAAAAATCAAATACAACATGAAGTTTCAAAGCAGGAATTGTTAAATTAAACAAACCAAAATTATCTAAAATTATAACTCAGCCGTACCACCTTAAATAAGTCATGACAGTAGACAGATAAGTCATGACATTTTCCCAGCATGTAATCCAGGCCATTGAGGGCTGAAAAGGGTAGTTCATTTTTTGTACCAAATGATCTCTAAATGACTTCATTTAATAAATCACCTGCTTAATTGATCACAATGAAACTGTTCCAGGTGTTAAGAAATCGATGATTAAAGGTTACCTATAAAACCTGCTGGATAGGGGCTCTCCAGGACCGGGTTTGGGCCGTACTGTCCTAGTCCCATTAACACTTCTGCTTGATCTAATCGAGATCTCTGGCGAGAGTTGTGCGATATTTTTTCATATAAAATAGCGGCAGTTGAGTTGTGGTTTGCTGCAGCAGAGGGTGCCTGAAGGATAACGTCTATACATGTAAGGGTGCAAGAATCAAAATAACATTGTTTTTGTTCAATGTAAAGTCATCTGTACAATGCATTCTGTTCCGTCTTCATTGTACCTATTTTAATACTGTTATATATAAAAAAAATGAAAGGCAGTTTAATCCCATCAGATTCTATAGTGAGGCACCAACCTTCACACCCAAAAAGCTTTTCATAATCATACAGTAGCCCCTCGCTAAACCGGACATGTTTGTCCGACATTAGGAGGTGTCAGGTTTAAAAACAACACAATAAAATTGCACACACATTTACAGTTCTCTATGTATTTTAAATATAAATCACTGCGCTGAAATAACACTAATATATTGGGGGTAGGCTATACATTACATTATGTAAAAATATAAATCTGTACAGTAGGCCCATACAGTATACAGTACAGTAGTAAAATCAAATGAATACCTAGCGCACTTTTTTTGTACTTTAGCCTACTGGTAACTCAAAATTAATCATGCTGCTGCATTGTACACATTGGTCTACAATACGAATAAACGATTATTTTAAATTGAAACTAAATGATTTTAGTTTTTTTTTTATTTTATTTTATTTTAATTATTATTATTATTTTTAATTTGGTCTACTTAGTAGCCTAGACAATTAACATAATAGATCATGGTCCTGTACAGATGCTCAGAATGAGCTGGAGGGGTTAGTGGCACATGTGTGCAGTCCATTGCTCCCAACATGCTGGGAAAACCAGAAATGTCATAGAAATGTGTTTTCAAGGCTTGTAAGTACACCCTGACTTTAGTGAAAATTAGGTACTTGGGTGTTCGTCTCATAAATACATTGAGTACAACTGGCAACACACAAGAAAAAGCGGACTGGGAAATGCCAGCAACAATTGCGACTGTTTAAAACGTGCTTTCAAAAGTTCTTAACAAATTGATGCAATTGTAAGTGTCGCAATTGCCCGCAGCTTTCGTACATCTCATTTCAATATTTTTGATCCCTCATCTGCACTATCGCCACCCTGTTTTTGCGATTTTCTGCAGGAGCGCTCAGAATTATTATTCATTTAAGGATAAAGCGCAAATAAGAACTGCGGCTGCAAAGCATTTGTTAAAATGATGCTAACAGCGTTGCATTTGTTTAGTACATTTCACGCTACACTTCCGACTGGTTTGCATATGGTTTGCAATGATTGTGACAAACTCAACACTTTAGTACACCTATATGAGGTGCCGTTAGGGACATAATCACTGAAACACCTCGCGCGCTACACACTGCAAAACTGCCTCAATGAATTGTGGCCAATGTGTAGTCGTCTTCGTCTTCATCATTTACTGGGCGCCTTTATCCAAGGTGATTTACAGGATACTTTCAAACCATAAGTAAAAATACAGTATGTTACACAGACACAAAGTAAAATTTTCTTACTGGAAATCCGAAAATCTTTCTTAAGGCAACTTGTGTTTGAATTCAGTCAGAGTTAGGCATATAGGTTTTTGATGGCATAACATCCATTTGTAATTTTTTGTTATTACATCACAATAAATATAGTTGTTGTCAGAACCTTTGACAACTGTGTAATTCACACACAACAGGGAACAACTCAGCATAAGAACAAAGCAGGGCACAAGTTGAGAGTAGAGTTGGTTCAATCCCAGGTGGGGGACACTGCTGCTGTACCCTTGAGAAAGGTACTTTACCTGGATTGCTCCAGTAAAAACCCAACTGTATAAATGGTAATTGTATGTAAAAAATAATGTGTAAAAAATAATGTAATTGTATGTAAAAATAATGTGTGATATCTTGTAACAATTGTAAGTCGCCCTGGATAAGGGCATCTCCTAAGAAATAAATAATAATAATAATAATAATAATAATAATAATAATAATAATAATAATAATAATAATAATAATCACTATAACTAAGAAATATAAAACAGAATTTGTTTTCCTTTTAGCTCTGATACAGCCTAGTAATATCACTCCCAGCTGGGACATAAGCACAGGGAGCTTTGTGTGAAGGAGACAAACTTTCTAGTTATGTGGGTCTTAATGGTCATGTATTTTACAGGAACAGAGCCTTGGGACCTTAAGTCTATTTACAGTGGCGGATCTAGCCATGTACGTTGATAGGTTCACTAAATTCTAGTAACTTAAAAGGTCCCACCCCACGAATTATTTTCAAGCAAATTTAAGTAACATACTAAGAGTAAATATACAGCAATATTTTGAGTTATTTAAAAAAGGAAAACAAATATATGTTTGTGACCGAGCTGTTGTTGCAGTGACGTGTGGGTAGTGATGTCACGAACCAGGAAGTAAACAAAGGTAATGAATGGTGGGTGAAACTGAGCGCTACGGCGCTCAGCTATTTTATTAAATGAACAAACAAACAAAAGATTTAAACAAACAACAAAACACTACAAAACAAAAAGGAGCACGCTTAGCAGTTGTTTTTTTAGCTTTCCTTGCCCGCACTCCCGTACTCTCCTCTGTACACTCTCCCCGAGGGTAGAGAGCTGCAGGTTTATATACGGTGACCATCTCCCGATTAGCAACAATTAATCAATTAATTAACTCGGGAGATGGTCACCGTCTGCACGAGTTTAATAAGGATGCGTGACTGTCAGCTAGTTAAATAAATCACTAGCTGATCAGTCACGCATCCTCACAAGGTTTTTAAAAACACAAAAACAATAACAAATACGCGGCACTTTTATCTGCGCCGCAAACAATAATACAAATAATAATTAAACAGTGCACATATATATAGGGGTGGGACTCTCCGCCACAATATTTTACTTAAATTCTTCCTGCTTATCTTTCCTTGTCCTCGAGGATGTTGATTAATTCCAGATGCCTTGGATGGTGTCTTGCAAACATATCCATTATTTGTTCTAAACTGATGTGCATGTCATAATGGACATGCATGAGGGCCAAACCTGTCAGTCTTTCATTACTCATGGTACTTCTCATGTATGTCTTAAGCCTCCTGATTGCTATAGGCTCCATCATCAACTGCTGAATACAGTAACCAAGGAAGCGGTATGAACCATTCCCTTCTGAATGACCTCACTTTGTTATTTTTTGTTTAGAAATGCAGTTTTTTGCATTCAATAGCATTCAATAGCCAGAGTGCTACAATAACGTTTTCTTTATTTTTTGACATGGGTGTTTAGCTATAAACAATTCAAGTTTCCATTGCTTGAGCTCATTGGTTGCATCAAGCTCGAGGCATCTACTTGGAACCAATAGAGAAGATCGGTATTTCTTTACAGCTGGTCAACCAGATCAACTTTTCAGACTACTACGGGGAAAGAAGAGAGGTGAGAGGATGAAACCTTGGGTACACACGCAGGTGCACAAACCAATAATTACAACAGAAGGCACAAAGAAAAAGAGACAATAATACACTATTAACAAAACTACAAAATAAAGGTGCTGCACGCTACAGTGTTTCTCCGACCGTTGCTACCTGCACGGCCCAAGACTCTGTCCTACACTCCACTGTTCCCTCGAACTGCGTAGCTTAAAACTATACTTTCAGGGTCTGCCCAAGGTTTCCCCGCTACTGCTATATTTCTTTTCTAATCTCGTTTTTGTTTTGTTCTATATGGATGAGCTGTTCTCCATTTGGCCGCAAAGCTTCCGTTGGCTCATTTACATCATATAGGGGCAGATCTGAGGAAACAACAGAGTGTTATTTTATAGGCCCAGCAATCCCCCAAGACCCGCCTCTCAGCCACTCAGAGAGAGGGAAAGCTAACACACCCTCTTCCCCTCCTCTCTGTGTCACTGCCATGACTGACAGGCAGATCCTATGAGGCTGCTGCACTCTTCCTGCAGCACCATGCATGAGTCAGACAGTCATAACAGATCTCCCCTGTTACACCCACCTTATAGTCCTAACAAGTATCCAACAATTTATTATTGTACAGCCTCGCTTCACCCAGACAGGAGACTGCCCCAAACAAACATTTGTCCTGGTTTAATACCTGCCAGTGGCATTCTGGGGGATGTAGTCTTTTGGCTCCCTCCTTGACTACATCTTTTCCCCTTCCTCCCCCTGGTCTGTTACAATATATATATCATCACAGCTGTGATTAACAATACATCTGTATATGGATGCATGGGATGGAAACATGACTCCCACTGCAGATGAGTTCAATCCATTTCAGGTAAAAGCAGAAAACATAATATTCTGCTGTGCAATGGGCAAGTCACATTTTACTCCTGCTGGAATTCTGTGTGCTGTTTTCAACCCGGCTCCAGCCTGGAACGGACCTGGCGATTGAAGTCATCACTAAATCAACAACAAACTGGCAGTTGTAACAAGTGAATGACTCCGATATCTTTGCTTAGCGAGCAGCGCACAAGGGGGGGGATATGTAACAGGGCGAGCAGCGCACAAGGGGGGGGGATATGTAACAGGGCGAGCAGCGCACAAGGGGGGGGGATATGTAACAGGGCGAGCAGCGCACAAGGGGGTGGGGGATATGTAACAGGGCGAGCAGCGCACAAGGGGGGGGGATATGTAACAGGGCGAGCAGCGCACAAGGGGGGGGGATATGTAACAGGGCGAGCAGCGCACAAGGGGGGGGGGATATGTAACAGGGCGAGCAGCGCACAAGGGGGAGGATATGTAACAGGGCGAGCAGCGCACAAGGGGGGGGGATATGTAACAGGGCGAGCAGCGCACAGGGGGGGGGATATGTAACAGGGCGAGCAGCGCACAAGGGGGGGGGATATGTAACAGGGCGAGCAGCGCACAAGGGGGGGGATATGTAACAGGGCGAGCAGCGCACAAGAGGGGGATATGTAACAGGGCGAGCAGCGCACAAGGGGGGGGGATATGTAACAGGGCGAGCAGCGCACAAGGGGGGGGGATATGTAACAGGGCGGGCAGCGCGCAAGGGGGGGGGATATGTAACAGGGCGAGCAGCGCACAAGGGAGGGGGATATGTAACAGGGCCAGCAGCGCACAAGGGGGTGGGGGATATGTAACAGGGCGAGCAGCGCACAAGGGGGGGATATGTAACAGGGCCAGCAGCGCACAAGGGGGTGGGGGATATGTAATAGGACGAGCAGCGCACAAGGGGGGGGGATATGTAACAGGGCGAGCAGCGCACAAGGGGGGGGATATGTAACAGGGCGAGCAGCGCACAAGGGGGGGGGGATATGTAACAGGGCGAGCAGCGCACAAGGGGGGGGGATATGTAACAGGGCGAGCAGCGCACAAGGGAGGGATATGTAACAGGGCGAGCAGCCCTGTACGTATTATTTATTTGTTTATTTTTAGAATGGGGTCTCCCCCTCTGCCCCTGTGCAGTGTGTTATTTTGTATTTGTTTTGTTTTATGATTTTTTGTTGTATTTGTATTTGAATGACGACGAGAGCTGTGCACCATATGTTTTGTTTATTTCAAATGTGTTCTGGCAGAGGCGAGAGTGGGTACTCGTCCTCTGCCAGGAATAATTAAATTAAAAACCTCGTGCAGAAGGTGGCCATCTCCCGAATTAATTAAGTCATTAATATGTTGCTAAATCGGGAGATGGTCACCTGCATATAAGCTTGCAGCTCTCTGCACTCTAGGTGGGGTGTATGAGGAGCGAGAGTGGAGAGAGCGAGGAGAGAGAAAACGAAACATTAAAATACACGGGAACAGTGACAGCAGTTGCCCAGCCTGACCTGTGTGGTATTATTTTGTGTTCGAGATTTGTTTTATTTAACCTTTTATTTTGCTCTGTGAACAAGTGTTTTTGTTTCAAACTTTTATTTATTTTTGTTATTTCAAAATAAAACGATGAGCCGCATCATTTATTTTGAAACTGCAGTAACTGGTGTCAGTTTGTTTACTTCCTGCTTCTGTCCTGACGTCACCGCCCAGCCATCCTGTCACAAGGGCTCATTTATTCAGATTTATCCATAAAAATCGCTTTTACTTTGTGCAGATTTTCATCCAAATCTGAGACGTATGGGTGACATTTTTCAAAAAATTGTGCTCATTTGACACAGTATGTATAATTTAAATTTAAAGTGTGATTTAGGTCTAGACCAAATCAAAACTTTGACCCACCCACTAATATCAAATTACAAACCCAGCAGTATTAATGGCAGGGGGTTCCCTCTGGGGTAGAAGGAATAACCTTCTGACAAACAAAAAATACGCTATTGGTACCAGGTTTGTAATTTACAATAAGTGTGTGGGTCAAAGTTTTGATTTAGTCCAAGCCCTTATCAAGCTTAACATTTCTTGACGTAAAGCTTGAGATCCACATCCTCTTTTGCTTCAGGCCGTGACGGCTTCCGGAGCGACCTCACGGCTTGATGGTTATTTTCTCTTTCAGGGAACTGGGGTTGCACCCGCAACCTATCGTTCCCTTTCAATTCGAAAATAATCATCAAGTATGGGAACAGTGTACCCATGCCGTCGCGAGGGTGGATTCTTGGCAGTAGGACAGACTTACGTCATAACGCAACTGCATAGGCAATCCATCTACGCATATGTGGAGCAGCGCCTCTGCATCTATGCTCGCAATGACATCTGTCCTAATGTGGAATAGTCAACACCATATTGTAAAATGACTCTATATGTCCGCATCTTGAGGCGTCATAGAGTGTAACACAGATGCTCCAAATGACGGAGCAGAGGAATCCAATACATTCCACCGGTAGAACCTCGGAAAAGTATGCTGTGTAGCCCAACTGGCTGCGGCGCAAATGTCAGACACCAGCACCCCTCTAAAGAGGGCCCAGGATGTCACCATACCCCTAGTGGAATGTGCCTTCATCTGCCCTGGTGGCAGAAGGTTTGCTGATTCATATGCTAACTTAATAGCATCCACTATCCAATGGGAAAGATGTTGTTTAGACAACGGCTTACCCAGAGTCCTAGAAACATGGCATACGAACAACTATTCCGTTTGCTTCATGCTCCTTGTACGGTCGATATAACACCGTAATGCCCGCACCGGTCAGAGCACGTGTAACCGTTCTTCCTCTGGGGAAGAGAAGGGGGGAGGATGGAACGCCATCAACTCCACTGACTGGTTCACATGGAACGGGGATATGACCTTGGGTAAGAAAACCGGATTTGGACGCATGGAGACTCTAGATCGGTCTCCTGCGAAGCGAGTACAGGATGGATGCACTGATAGTGCATGTAACTCGCCCAAACGTTTTGCTGATACCACTGATAGCAGAAACGCGGTCTTCATAGACACAAGCTTCATATCCACACTTTGGAGAGGCTCGAACAGGGCCTTGGTAAGGGCTTCTAGCACCACGTCAAGGCTCCACGATGGTAAACTGGTTGTCCTTGGAGGTCGCAAGCGCCTTGCACCCTTTAGGAACTGAGATGCCAGAAAATGGCAACCTGGTGATAAACCGTCAATGTGTACCGATATGGTGGCTAAATACAGTGGCTGTCAAAAGTATTCACCCCCCTTGGACTTTTCCACATTTTATTGTATTACAACATAGAATCAAAATGGATTTAATTAGGAGTTTTTGCCACTGATCAACACAAAAAAAGTTCATAATGTCAAAGTGAAAAATAAAATCTACAAATTGTTCTAAATTAATTACAAATACAAAACAGAAAATAATTGATTGCATAAGTATTCACCCCCTTGAGTCAATATTTGGTAGACACACCTTTGGCAGCAATTACAGCCATGAGTCTATTTGGATAAGCCTCTACCAGCTTTGCACATCTGGACACTGCAATTTTTGCCCATTCTTCTTTGCAAAATTGCTCAAGCTCCGTCAAGTTGGATGGGGACCTTTGGTGAACAGCAATTTTCAACTCTTTCCACATATTCTCAATTGGATTGAGGTCCGGGCTTTGACTGGGCCACTTCAGGACATTGACCTTTTTGTTTTTAAGCTACTCCAGTGTGGCTTTGGCTGTATGTTTGGGGTCATTGTCCTGATGGAAGATGAATCTTCTCCCAAGTTCCAGGTCTCTTGCAGACTTCAGCAGGTTTTCCTCCAGGATTTCTCTGTACTTCGCTGCATCCATTTTGCCCTCTATCTTCACGAGCTTTCCAGGCCCTGACGCAGAGAAGCATCCCCATAGCATGATGCTGTCACCACCATGCTTCACGGTAAGGATGGTGTTCTCAGGATGATGTGCGGTGTTATGCTTGCGCCAAACATAGCATTTAGCTTTGAGCGCTGCGTATTGTAAGCTTCCAGGGGGGCGGGCTTACACGTCAGCTCGCGCAGAGGCCTATCAGCAGCTTTGCTATAAAGCTCAGCCAATCCCTACCGCCTGACGGCGATATCCCATACTTGATGGTTATTTTCGAATTGAAAGGGAACATGAGATTTACACATAATGATACAAAACTGACAGAACACCAATTTGAGGCTTGAGAATTCATAGTCATGGAACATATATATATATATATATATATACATACATATATATATATATATATATATATATATATATATATATATATATATATATATATATATATATATATTGTAAATGAACTCGCACCACTCACGGTTCTTTGCCCCTTTAAAAATTGACCCAGACACAGGATATGGCGTTTTCACACGCTGACGCGCTATTTTTAATTCACCAAATACAAAATAAAATAAAGCTCCTCCCCTCTGGGAAGTGACGGCTCCTCTCCTCTGGGCTCTCAGGACAGCAGCTCCACCTCCCACTTCTGGAGCAGCAGGTCCAGCTCTGTGGGCTCCGGCTCTGGCAGCCCTAACTCCACTCTCCATCTCTCTGTCTGCTCCTTCTGAGCAGCGGTGTTTCTTTTGATCTGTTCGAGCAAATCTTTAAAATCCATTGTAACTGTGTCGTAGGGGCGCCCACACACGCTGCCACCAAGTGTAAATGAACTCGCACCACTCACGGTTCTTTGTCCCTTTAAAAATTGACCCAGACACAGGATATGGAGTTTTCACGCCATATTTTGTTTATTTCATTTTTAAACACAAAATGAAATAAACAAAACAAACACCTAGCTCTACTGAGCACTAACTAAACACACAGGAACCTCAACTAAACTGCAGGACGGCTAAGCCGTTTAACACCAAACACCAAAACACACTCTCTTCTTTAAACTTACGTTTCGTCTTTTTGATGACTGCTTGGAAACAGAGTGCCCCTTCTGCCTCCTTCTCCTCAGCAGCCCTGAGCAAACTGACTCTTTTATCCCCTGCACCTGGTCCTAATTTACAATTACTACCCAGGTGCAGGGGATAATTAAACAATAAAACCATTAACAAATTAAATTAAACAATAAAGCAAAACAATTAAATTAAAACAAATGCGCATTCGCACATGTTTTTCCTGCAGGGAGGATTAACCCCCTCCCTGCTGTGTTACTATATATATGTGGTCCAGTGGTTAAAGAAAAGGGCTTGTAACCAGGAGGTCCCCGGTTCAAATCCCACCTCAGTCACTGACTCATTGTGTGACCCTGAGCAAGTCACTTAACCTCCTTGTGCTCTGTCTTTCGGGTGAGACGTAATTGTGACTCTGCAGCTGATGCATAGTTCACACACCCTAGTCTCTGAAAGTCGCCTTGGATAAAGGCGTCTGCTAAATAAACAAACAATATACAAATATATATATATATATATATATATATATATGAAAAAGAAATGTGTGACTTGCCTTCAGCATCTTGCAAGAAATCTCTCCAAAATGACACCACTCTGCTTTCCAAAAGCTTTCTGTTACTTCCAGTTGTAGAGAATTTGATGTGGAAGAGGTCGTCTGAGATGTCAGCAGTGAGTTTAGAGGGTTTATAACAGAGTAGAGGACGGAATGATTCTGGGTAAAGTTTTACCAAGTGTTTTCATACCCTCCTTAAATCTGCACAGGGGAAAAAAATACTTACTATGATATACCATATACCAAATACTATTTACTACCATATAAACTCACCTCAGGATGGGGAATAATTAGTTAGAAAATGCATGGTTATGAAAAATCATAAAGTAATGAATGAACATTGAAATTGAGAACAGGCACAGTTTTGCATTGATATTGTAATGCACAGAAAAAAAGAAAGCTGGGAGACTTTGTATACATGGATTTTACATTTTTAAACGCTGCAGCAAGTTCTCATTATGAAGCATCCATACTATAATTTGACAGAACAGGCGATTTATTTTCCCTCATTGGTGCTTGAGGACGGGACTGGATGGGAAGGTGGAACTGGTCTTCTCTTTTCTGTCACCTCCGACCTCTCCTCACTCTCTGTTAACACCTTTTGAATTCCATGCTGTCCAACTAACTTCTCCCTGTCAACTCCTGCTAATTGTACTGTACCATCCCCCTGGACCTCTCGCTCACTTTCTCGATGAACTTGACTATCTACTCTCCTCCCTCCCCTCTCTGTCTACCCCAACTGTCCTATTAGGTGATTTCAATATCCATCTCTCCAACCCCAGTCACTCTGCTGGATTCCTCCCTCTCCTTCACTCCTTCAACTTCTGTCTCTCTCCATCCCCTCCTACCCACAAAGCTGGCCATCACCTGGACCTCACCTTCTCCAGGGCCTGCTGCCCCTCCACCCTCTCTGTCACCCCCCTGGACCTCTGTGATCGCTATTTCATCTCTTTTTCCCTGTCTCTCCCTACTCCTCCTACCCCCACTGTCACCTTGTGATAGAGAGAGAAAGGGTCAATGCTGTAAATCTCCCTCCCAACTAGAAAGGGCGCTGTGTAAGGGGGAAGGTACGCTGCCTCCTAGATCTGCCACCTCGGTGGTCGGCGGAAACCGGAAGGTAACCATATTAGGAGGGGTGCGTAGCTGCAAGTACTCAGGACGATTCCATTGCAGTCAGCTGCGGGGCAGCCATCTATTGGAGAAACCATGGTGACGCGTTGACTGCAGGGAGGAGTTTTCTGGGTACAAAGGGGAAGCAGCTACGTCAGTACCTCCCCTTGTGCTGAGAAAGTAGAGCGACCGGCCAGAGCTGGTGGTTTTATGTTTGTGATTACGTGTTTTGTTTGTGTGTCAACAGAGGAGCAGGAGGACGGGAGGCTGTAGCCAGCGAGCCAGAACATACCCCAGAGCACGCTTCTCATCGCACAGCACTTCACAGCACAGTGCACGCACCACAAACCCTGGAAGAGAAGAACAAATTTTCGTGCACGGAGGACTGTGGTTATTGGAGTGTGTTTTGTTTACTTTTGTTTTAGCTGGACGCTGTTGAGTTTTGCCCCATTACCATCGCTGGTAGCGGGGCTTATTATTATTTTTCCAAGTGGATTTACTTTATGATCTTTATGTTTGTTAATTATTAAAACCTTTTTGTTATTGGGAGAATTCAGTCTGGACATTCACTTTCTACTGCACCACACCACTCAGCGTGTCTGTGACAGGATGGACCGAGGTTTGAGACTCAGAGACAGTATAAATTTCAAAAATAAAGTTTTTTTTAATAAACAAAAATACAAAATAAACCAGCACGAGGGCCAAACAAAAAGGTTTTAAACATAAAATACAAACACAAAACAAAACTTACAAAATAAAGCTTCCAGGCTGGGCGTTGCCTTCACTGGAACCAACAACTTACAAAAACACAGTACAAACAAAACACTCCTTCTCTTCTGGAACTCTCCTCCAACTCTCTCTCCTAGCCAGGGCCTCTCCCCTGGCTTTTATCCCCTGTGGCTGGAGCCCAATTATTCAATAATTGCTAATTAGTCCATCAGCCACATTCTCACATGTTTTTCTGGCAGGGAGGAATTTTAACCCCCTCCCTGCCAGTCCCAACATTGATCATAAAGACGGGGCAGTACCCCGTCACAGTGTCACACACCTCTTGCCGTAACTTCCTTTCTCTCTCCCCCCTCTGTCCTTGCCTCCACTGCTCCCTCTCAACTCCCACCTTCTCCCAACTCTCTGTAGACTCTGCTGCCTCCACCCTCTCCTCCTCCCTTGACTCCCTCTGTCCCCTCACCTCCCAACCTGCTCGCCCCTCCCCTCCCCAACCCTGGCTCTCCTCTGCGCTCCGCTCAGCAAGAACCACACTGCGATCTGCTGAAAAGAAATGGAAGAGAACCAAACTCCCTGCTGCCCTAGACCTCTACCGCTCCCTCCTCTCCTCCTTCTCCTCTACTCTCTCCTCTGCTAAATGTTCTTATTTCCAATCTATAATCCAAGCCTCCACTAACAACCCACGTAAACTATTCTCTACCTTCTCCTCCCTCCCTGCGTCCGCCACCCGTCCGCTCCAGCTCATCCAGAACTCCGCTGCCCACCTGCTGTTCTCTCTGCCTCGCTTCTCCCACGCAACTCCACTACTCCGCTCACTCCACTGGCTCCCGATCACCGCTCGCATCCAGTTCAAGACTCTTGTACTAGCCTACAGATGCCTTGACCAGACTGCACCCGGCTACCCTGATCTCTCCCTACACCCCCTCTCGACCTCTCTGCTCCTCCTGCACTAGAAGACTGGCTGTACCTCCTCTACGCTCCCCTGCCTCCAGAGCCCATTCCTTCCCCACCCTCAGCCCGAAGTGGTGGAATGACTGCTAGGGGGTCTAGAGCTGTTGCCTACAGAGGAAATGCTCCTACCCTGCCCTGCATTGTCAAGGGTTACTGAGTCTGCTTCGCCTGAGGTCACCAGCTTACTACTGCCCACGGTTGCCAGTTTGCCACTGCGAGATTGCCACCAGCGAGCCCATTGAAGCCTCCCTTCTTGGCCCAGGACTTTGACTGGGACTGCTGGGTTTTTAAGGGGGGAGGTGGCCTTTGAGGTCATGTGTGCTGTGCACAAGGGGGGGGGGGCATGTGTGGCGGAGTGTCCAGCCCCTTTGTATATTTTGTTATGATTTATTAGTATGGTTATGATTTATGTAAATAGAACAGCAAAAAGCCCTTTTGTTTAAATATATGCGGGCGGACGAAAACCGTCCGCTATTTAATATTGTGTTGATTCAGTAGGGAGAGGGTTAACTTCCTCTCCCTGCCTTCACGTGTGGAATGCAGGTAGTCAGGAGTTAAATGATCGCCAATTGTCTCATTAGCTCCCGACTACCTGCTATATAAGATCTCGCTCTCAGAGTGTGGGGTGCTGAGTTGGAAAGAGACGTGTTGCATGTAAAATATATAAAATATTTTTAACAAAAAGAAACTGTGCTCACAGAGCAAAATAAAAGGGTAAACAAAAATAATCACGAACACAAAATAATACTGTAGCGTTTTCGTCAGGTTTATGAAGCAGGACTCACGGAGACAGTGTGGAACTCTCGGTCTCGAATTTTTATTTTAATAAACAGAGAATTCCTGTCAGGGGCCGGAATTCACGCCACTAAAACAACAAACCCTTCTTTATCCTCTATTGCTATATTTCTCTCTAGTCGCTGTCACTCTCTCTCACTCCCCGTCTCTCTCCCCTCTGTCACTCATCCACCACCTTATATAACCTCCCCTCATCTCCCGCCACTGTCCGGCTCAACCAATCGACCCATGGTCTGCAGTCCCCCTTTTCCCGCTGCCAACTAATGGCGTGACCCGTTCCCCTTACAATACACATAACATAAAAGACAGACAAGACAAACGGGACAGACAACAAGTCCTGCAACAATACAATTGTCCGGGTCGTTACACAGCCCCCCCCTTAGTCCCTCGTCCTCGAGGGAGGGCAAAGTCTCGAAAACGGCCCGGAAGCCGATGATGTCGTTGCGGCCGTGGTCTCCTCACAGGCGTCGATCCCCCGTCAGTCACAGCAGATGGACTGACTGAGTCCAAGGGTGTGGAGCTCCCAGGCAAGGAGCTGTCAGGAACTGGGGTAGAAGGTGAGGGACTCGCAGGACAGGGTGAATCAGCAGGAGGCAAGAGGGGACTGTCAGGGGTCGCTGTGTCAGTCTGTCCTGGGTTCCGTCCCAGGTAGGGGGCCAGCCGGTCCCGGTGCAGGACCACTTTGCGCCCTCTAGGTGGAAGCTGCACCCGGTACACTACCTCCCCGATCCGCTCCAGGACCTGGCAGTGCCCGAGCCAGTGGCTGTCCAGCTTGGGGCAACGGCCTCGCTTTCTCTTGGGGCTGAAGATCCAAACAAGCTCCCCGGCAATGAAGTGGCGGCCCCGAGCCCTGAGGTCGTAGTTCCGCTTCTGCCTGACACCAGCAGCTTGCATTTGGTCCCGGGCAAAGTGGTGGGCTACCTCCAGCCGGTCCTGCAGCCTCCGGGCGTACTCTGGACCTGGGGGCACACTGGGGGTGTCTGAGGGGCGACCGAAGATCATCTCCGCTGGCGTGCGGAGCTCACGACCCAGCATGAGCAGAGCTGGAGTGCAGGCAGTGGAGTCCTGCACAGCTGAACGACAGGCCATCAACACAAGAGGCAGGTGGGTGTCCCAGTCTTTTTGGTGGCTTGCGGTGGTCACAGCCAGCTGTACGGCCAGCGTGCGGTTGAAACGCTCAACCAATCCATCACTCTGCGGGTGGAGGGGGGTGGTCCGGGTCTTCCGGATCCCCAGGCGCCGACACATCTCCGCAAAGACCCGGGACTCGAAGTTGCGCCCCTGGTCTGAATGGAGCTCGTGGGGGATCCCGAACCGGCTGAAGAACCCCCCCAGCAGTGCTTCAGCGACCGTCTCTGCCTCCTGGTCTGGCAGAGCATATGCCTCCGGCCACTTCGTGAAATAGTCAAGGGCCACCAGGACGAACCGGTTTCCCTTCTCTGAGTGCGGAAAGGGACCTAAGACATCCACAGCGACCCTCTCCATGGGTCCACCGACCTGGTACTGCTGGAGGGGGGCGTGCGACCGGCCCGGGGGTCCTTTTCGAGCAGTGCAGGTGTCACAGCGCCGGCAGTGGTCCTCAACGTCCCGTCTGCACTGCCCCCAGTAGAAGGACTGTCGGAGCCGCCGGAGCGTCTTCGTGACCCCGAAGTGGCCGGTGCCTGGGGTCCCATGGTGGGCCTTGAGCACCTCCAGGCGCAACGCTTGGGGGACGATCACCTGCCATCTCACCTCCCCTGTTGCTGGCTCCTTCCACTGCCGTTGGAGGACGCCATCCTTCAAACCCAGCCCTGTCCACTGCGACCAGAGCCCCCGGGTGGCAGTAGAGTATCTTGCTACCTCTTCCCAGGGTGGTCTCCACTGGTCCTCCAGCCACTGCAGCACCGGACAGAGGTCTGGGTCAGCCTCCTGGTGCCTCCTCCACTCCGTCCTCTCCACTGGCACCAGCGTACAGCACTGCTCCGTACTTCCTGAGGACAGCTCGGCCTCCTTCTGTTCCCTCCGGTCGCAGTGTGCACAGCCCTCCTGGGCACAGGGTCGGCGGGACAGGGCGTCCGCATTAGCGTGTTTCTCCCCGGCCAGATGCTGGATGGAATAGTTAAACGCTTGTAGTTGTTCTATCCAGCGGGCAACCTGTCCCTCCGGCTCCCTGAAGGTCAGGAGCCACTGCAGGGCTGCGTGGTCCGTCCGCACTGTGAAGGGGAGCCCACAGAGGTAGTGGCGGAAGTGGCGGACCGACTCGACCACTGCCAGCAGCTCCCGTCGGGTCACACAGTACCGACGCTCGGTCTTGCTGAGCGACCGGCTGTAGTACGCAACTACCTGCTCACCGTCTGACCCCGGCTGCGACAGGACAGCTCCGATTCCCTTGTCGCTCGCGTCAGTGTCCAGCAAGAAGGTGGAGTGGGGGTCTGGGGGTGCCAACACGGGGGACTGACACAGGGCCATTTTCAGGCTGTCGAATGCCTCCCGACGTTCCGGGGTCCACTCAAAGGGCTCACCCTTACGCAGGAGGCAGTGTAAGGGGGCAGCGATGGTGGCAAAGCCCTGCACAAACCTCCTATAGTAGGACGCTAGTCCAAGGAAGCCTCTCAGCTGGCGGAGGTTGATGGGGGTAGGCCAGTCTCTGACTGCTGCGACCTTGCAGGGCTCCGTACTGATACCGTCCTCTCCAACTCGATGACCCAAGAAGGTAACCTCCTTGCGCAAGAACTGGCACTTTTCAGGGTGTAGCTTCAGTCCTGCCTCGGTGACTCGTCGGAGCACTTCTCGCAGGGAGGCCAGGGCCGCCTGGAAGGTCTTCCCATGGACCAGCAGGTCGTCCAAGTACACCAGGCACTCTGTAGGGGGCATGCCGACCAGCACTTTTTCCATGAGTCGCTCGAATGTTGCGGGGGCGTTGCAAAGTCCGAACGGCATCACGGTGAACTGCCAGAGCCCTCGGCCAGTGGATAAGGCAGTCTTGGGTCGGGCAGCCGGGGACAGGGCCACCTGCCAGTAGCCACTCCTTAGGTCAAGGGAGGAGAACCACTTCGACCCGGCCACCAGGTCCAGGGACTCGTCGATGCGGGGGAGGGGGTAGGAGTCCTTCTCCGTGACATCATTCAGGCGTCTGTAGTCGACACAGAAGCGCCACTTGCCATCTTTCTTCGGAACCATGACCACCGGGGATGTCCAGGGACTGTCTGAGGGCTCAATGATTCCAGCCTCCCGCATCTCCTTCAGTGCCTCCTCTGTAGCCTCCTGGCGGGCCAGTGGTTGGCGGCGGGGCCGCAGCTTGATGGGCCGGGCCTCCCCTGTGTCGATGGAATGCTGGACCATGTGTGTCCGGCCGACGTCTTCAGGGTTGGTAGCGAAGCTATGGCGGTAGGTCAGTAACAGCTCCCATAGCTGGGCCTGTTGCTCCGGGTGAAGCCCCTCACAATTCTGGCTCCAGACTGTGGTCACTGTGGCAACAGTGGGGTCCTCCATAGTACCTGGGGGGGGAGCTGACGAACTTGGGGCTGACGCGGTCGTCTTTGCTACTGATGGGGGCTTGGAAAAGGAGGGTCTCCGTCCCTGGCCGCTGGGGGCCCAGGGAAGGGCTGAGGTCCCCTGGGCTGGCATGGAGGGCTGTGGGAGTGGAAGTCCTCTCCGACGCTGGGCCCGTCGGAATGCTGCGTTGCCCCTGGGGGCAGGGGTCGGCGAGGGGGTCAGTACGCGCTGGCGTGGTGGGGTCCGGGAGAGGGCTGAGGTCCCCCGACCCAACGTGGAGTGGCGTGGGCCATGGCGGTGTAACAGTGGGTATGGCTGGCTCATTAGCTCCCCTCTCTTAGCAGTCTGGCCCTGACGAGCAAAGGGGTCCCGGTCACGGCCCAGCTGCCCCGGCGGGAAGGCTCGCCCCTCCGGATAGGCCAAGGCCAGGGCCGGGCCCCCTTGTAAGTGCAATGTCCCAGTTCGGAGGTCCAGTTGCCCGCCTGTGTAGCGCAGGAAGTCCAGACCCAGTATGCAGGGATCCTGGACAGCTGCTACCCAGACAGGGTGATGTACTGTCCGCCCAGCCACTTCTATGGCCAGGTTGCCCCTCCCTTTCATAGGCGTCAGCTCCCCAGTGACTGTGCGGAGTTGAACAGTTGTGGGTTCCAGCCGGACCCCCTCTGGGAGCACATCGGGACGGACCAGGGTCACCGTGGAGCCGGTGTCCACCAGGGCGGTACAGGGGACCCCCTCAATCTGGACAGGAACATGACAAAAGTCCCCTGCGGTGGTTCTCCCGACTACCACAGCTGGTCTGTGTGGATTGCTGTCAGTGGCTTCAGGAGAGTGGGGGGGCACCCTCTCCCCGCTTGGTGGTCGGGCCCCAGCTGTGTGTGGCGCAGGTGGACGGTGGTAAGTATGGGAGACAGGATGGGGGGCCCACGTTGTCCCACTTACGCGGGCCCCTTGGTGTTTTCCGACGGTGAGTGGTTGGGTGGGGCTGCAGCGGAGGGGCATCGCCGCTGTAGGTGCCCAGGTTTGCCACAGTTCCAGCACAGGCGCGTGTGGGGGGCCTGTGTGGATACGGTTCGGATCAGGGCGGCCAGGTCAGAGATCCAGGGAGGAGCAGCGTGGCTATCTGCAGTCTCCTCCTCTTCTGCTTGGGCTTGACGTGCAGTGGGCCTGGGGCGGTCGGTCCATTCTCTCCCCTCTCGCTGGTTTCCCCCAGGGGCCCAGTCACGCTCACCCTCCTCGAGCACAGCCTCGACACGTTCTGCGTGGGCCAAGGCGAGCTCTAAGGAGGTTGGGGCAGCGAGCCGGACCTGCTGGCGCAGGGCATTAGGGGTCAGGCCACGGACAAAGGCCTCCATGGCCAAGTCCCCTTGCGTGGCTGGCGGGTAGTCGGGGTACCCCCGCCGGGCCAAGTACAGGACATCTGCTGCAAGCACACCCAACTTCACTCCGGGGCCTCTGATCCGCGTGGCCAGGCGTTGGCGCAGGCCGACAGCAGGCTCTACTCTCCCAAAGCGGCGGTCCAGGGCCATGGCAATAACATCATAGCTGTCCAGCTCGTCTGGGCCCAGGTCTAGCAGCACCTGCAGTGCTTTCCCGTCCAGGGCTGCCGCTAGCTGGCCAGCTTTCTCTGTCGGGCTCCAGGCATTGTTGAGCGCAGCCATCTTGAATTTGGCCTGGTATGCCTCCCATGGCGATGTCCCGTCATAGCGGCCTGCTTTTACCGTACTTCGGCCCACCCCCTGCATCCTGTCACTCACACTTGCTCTACTTCCACTTCCGTGGTCGGCACGGGGCCCATCTCGGGGCCTAGCTACCTGGATCCCCACAAAACAGTCACTTAATTGTGCCAACACACTTTCGTAGCTGTCACCATGAGCTACATCAATAAACCGGAGGTATGGTAAGGCATCACCGGTCAGGCTGGTGATAATGCCTACAGTTTTTTCCTTATCAGTCCATCCTTCTAATTTCGCCATTAATTCAAACTGTATTAAGAACAATCGCCAGTCGGCCTTACCATCATAAGTGGGTTTGTTGATGCAGGCCCCTTTGTTTTGATCCAGCAGCTCTGATGTTGCGCCTGCGCACCGTGATGACGTCACTTCTTCCTGGACAATTTTTTTTACATGGACGCTCAAGGCCCTGTGCTCTGCCCCACTTCCGCCCCACTGTGACGTTGCCTCCTGTTTGACGCGTCGTGATGCTTCAGCCGCAGCTCCGTCTTCGCTATCGACGCTGATGACACACTGATCTCCTGCGCTTGTGGCAGATCTCCCGATCACAGCCTCCGCCATCTTGGCCCTTCGTTCTGTTTCGCCCTGCAGGCTCCCGCCTTGTATTCGTTCCCCGCTGTTCCTGGTCCTACTGGCGCTTGTCTTTTGCACCCCTCTGACACTCAGCTCTGCTACAAGGTCCTCCAGCCTGCAACGCAGCTCGTCTCCTCCCAGTGGCGGTGAAACTGCCATCTCCGCCGGTTCCTGCTTCATTTTCCGAGGCAAGTGCGCCATAATCCCGCTTCTGTACACCAATGTAGCGTTTTCGTCAGGTTTATGAAGCAGGACTCACGGAGACAGTGTGGAACTCTCGGTCTCGAATTTTTATTTTAATAAACAGAGAATTCCTGTCAGGGGCCGGAATTCACGCCACTAAAACAACAAACCCTTCTTTATCCTCTATTGCTATATTTCTCTCTAGTCGCTGTCACTCTCTCTCACTCCCCGTCTCTCTCCCCTCTGTCACTCATCCACCACCTTATATAACCTCCCCTCATCTCCCGCCACTGTCCGGCTCAACCAATCGACCCATGGTCTGCAGTCCCCCTTTTCCCGCTGCCAACTAATGGCGTGACCCGTTCCCCTTACAATACACATAACATAAAAGACAGACAAGACAAACGGGACAGACAACAAGTCCTGCAACAATACAATTGTCCGGGTCGTTACAATACGATCCCAGGTCAGGCTGGGCAGTTGCTGTCACTGTTCCTGGAATCTTTTTATAATTTTCGTTTCGTTCTGTTTTGTTTCTCTCTACGCACCTCTCTCCTCTCTAACACACACCCGGAGCAAGAGAGCTGCAGCCTTTTTATATCGTGGCCGAGGGGTTTAACTAGCTTGCAATTAATTATTCTATTACCACTCGGCCACAATCTGCACGAGTTTTCTAAAATACCATGCTACTAAATAATAACAAATGGCTACGCCGTCATCTATACATAATAATAATAATAATAAATCCAAAAACAATAACAAAACCTGCGGCGCCTCGCCGTCACAAATACATAAACAAAACAATAACAAATACAAAAACACACTGCACAGGGGCGGAGGGGGAGACCCCGATCTAAAAATAAATAAACAAAACAATGTACAGGACACCTCGCCCTGTTACATGCAGTAATTGCTTTGTTTACTTTCCCAAATTTAAGTCAGTCACCTCAGACAGTCCAGATCTTTTGAATCATTACCAGCACACGTCATTTGTACATATCTTGGAAGAATTACGACAGGAATTTGAGTCTAGATTTAAAGATGTGTACAAGGAGCTTTTTAATTTAATTGAGAACCCCTTCGATGTATCAGTGTCATCTCTGTCACTGTTCCTAACAGACCTTGGAGCAGATCGAGCAAAAGTAGAGAGTGAAACTGTGGAACTTCAGATGGATGACATCATGAAGTCTGAGCTCAAAGCCGGTGTTTATCATCAGACAGCCAGCACAGATCTCGCCCTGTTACATATACTACCTCTCAGAATGGCGCCACCAGTCCAATTGGAAAATCCTACACCCTCATGACTTCCTATGAGAACAAATCTGCGTTTTGATGCACTTTCCCTGCTCAGTGGACAACCCTGAAGACATATGGCTGCAGGGCCAAGTGCCACCGGGTGATTCTGGCGTTGTTATCCTTCATCCGGTGAAGCCATGCTAAGGGGGCATGATCTGTAACCAGGGTGAAGTGTCGCCACAGGAGGTAGTACCTGAGTGACTCGACTGCCCATTTTACTGCGAGACACTCCTTCTCGATGGTACTGTAGTTTTTCTCGCGGGGAAGGAGCTTCCTGCTGATATACAGGACCAGGTGCTCACTTCCCCGCACCTCCTGAGACAACACTGCCCAGAGACCTGTCTCTGATGCATTCGTCTGCAGGGTGAACCTCATACTGAAATCAGGACTGCACAGCACTGGCTTGCTACACAGTCTCCGCTTCAGAGCGAGAAAGGCCCTGTGGCACGGCTCCGTCCACTCGACCATATTTGGGCAGCCTTCCAGGTGAGGTCATTAAGGGAGTAGCGAGCGTGGTGAAGCTCGGGATGAACTTCCTATAATAGCCTGCTAGTCCCAAGAAAGAGCGCACCTGGGTTTTGGTCATAGGGATCGGCCAGTCAGCCAAGGCTTTCACCTTTGCAATCAGCGGTCTGATCTGGCCACTCCCTACTCAATACCCCAAATACTCTGAATCACTCTTCCCAATGGCACATTTCTTTGGGATAGCAGTGAGCCCAGCCTTCCGCAAGGATTATTATTATTTGTTTATTTAGCAGACGCCTTTATCCAAGGCGACTTACAGAGACTAGGGTGTGTGAACTATGCATCAGCTGCAGAGTCACTTACAACTACATCCCACTCGAAAGACGGAGCACAAGGAGGTTAAGTGATTTGCTCAGGGTCACACAATGAGTCAGTGGCTCCGACCCAAACATGCGCAAAAGGCTTTGACAGACATCACTTTGTGTGATATCTGTGCATCATTCAAGAAACATACTCTCGAGAACCGAGCAGCACGTTGCTCTAGGGAACAATCCCTCACACTTGCGCAGCGCTCGGCATCGCTGCGCTCCACCACCAGTAAAGCTGGCCCCCCTTCTCGTGGTCCTGTCCAGAGAGAGGGTAGGAGTTGAGCTAGGAAGAGCCCTATATCTAGCTCTACCTCTCGTTCCTTGCCGTCTTTCTACAGTTACCCCTCACCTTCCCCCCCTCTGAAGTGGAGGAAGAAGAAAGCCCACCGATCACGTTCGGCAGGCAGGGGGCAGATTGACAAGATCTGGGAAGCGGTTTCGAGCCAGCAAACAATCCTTGCGGAACTGGTGAGAGAGCGCTCAGCTCCATCGTCACACGCCAATCTTGCAGACAGTGACTGATGAGATAGATGACATGCTCTACATCGCTGCTTCAGAGGAGGTGGATGATCAGCTAGTCCTCCCATCAGTCAGACAAGCCCAGTAGCACAGCTCTTGCTTTCAGCTGAGCTTATGCCTTTAATGCAGCGAGCGACTGCAGTGTTACAGGTGCCCTGGCCTGCAGCACAGACTGAAAGGCTCTTTATTTATGATGAGCAGCTGACAGTTAGCCCTGCTGCCCCTCCGGTCCACCCGGACTTCCTGTATGAGTTACAGTCGACCTAGGAACATCCGGCCACGGCTGTGGCGGTTTCCCGTTCAATGGATGCACTGTACATGGTTTCTGGTGCTGACAAGCTGGGTCTTACCCACTTTCCACCAGTAGAGGCCCCCATTGCTTCACTTGTTCAGCCTGCTATCTTGTCCTTGCTTTCCAAGGACGCAGCATCTCCAAACAAGCAATGCAGAGTGACTGAGGTCATTCTCAAGAAAGCTAGTACTTTCTCTGCTTGGTTGGGAAGCTACAACAGCATCCTTGTAGCTTACCAGGCTCACCTTATCAGGTCCATTGTTGACACCCGCAAGCACTCATCTCTTCAGTTATATTAGTTGTGCTTGATCTCAAGGAACCTGCTCAGGCTGTCCAAGCTTAGTTGACAAGCTATAGGCAGGAACCTGGCAGCGTTGGTGGCTGCACGCAGACAGCTTTGGTCTGGTGGTAGACAAAATGCTACAGCAGTCGCAGCGTGCAAGGGAGTCCACCAGAGAGTAGGTGCGCCTTCTCCCAAAGTGCCCACCCCCACCATGCACAATGGCACTCTAGGCCACAGCTGCAGAAGAAGCCAGTGCCACAGGCTGCTGCTTCTTCGGGCGGCCCCGTCCAGAGACAGCCTGCTACCGCTTTCCGCGGGTGCAGGCGTGCTTTTAAGCGCCCTGTGCCTAGACAACAGACACAGGCTGCACCTGGGTTTTTTCTCCAGAAGCCACTTAGACTACTGGAAACAGTGCACCACAGACCCTTGGGTGCTCAGCACTTTGCAAACTGGTTACTCGCTCCAGTTCCAACACGGCCCTCATCCTTTCTGGGGAATGACAATAACAACTGTCACGGACCAGCAAGTCGCCATCCAGGTAGCTCAGGAGGTGGCAGCTTTGCTGCAAAAGCAGTCAATTTGCATAGTAGACCCCCTCAGCAAGAATGGGGGGTTCTACTCCAGGTATTTTCTAGTGCCAAAACGGGATGGCGACCTCAGACCAATCCTCGATCTCAGGCAGGTGAACCTGTATCTGAGTCGGAGACGGTTCAAGATGCTGACTTCGCAATGGCTGTTGCAGTCCATCAGGCTAGGCGACTGCTTCACCACGGTGGACCTGAAGGACGCCTATTTCCACATCCCAGTAAAACCAGCACAGGAAATACCTGAGGTTCACCTTTCAGGGAACAGTATAACAGTTTTGTGTCCTACCTTTCGGTCTCTCTCTAGCCCCACGCGTTATTACGAAATGCATGGAGGCTATACTAGCCCCATAGAGACTCAGAGGCATCAGAGTCCTTAAGCTCATCTGCGCCAAATCTCCAGCAAGGGCACACGAACACACAGAACTCGTCACCAACCATCTACATCGATTGGGCCTGAAAGTAAACCATGCAAAGAGCCAACTAACACCCACCCTGAAGTAACCTATTTGGGGGTGTGCCTGGATTCAGGACGCATGTTGGCAACTCTGTCCGACGACAGAGTTCTGAGAGTAACCTTGCAGGTTTGGTCAACTGCACGGTTTGCCAACCGGTTTTGAACCGCAACCTCCTGTTGACAGTGTCCCAACACTCTACAGGCGCTCTCTTGATGGAAACAGCCGGCCCATCTACGCCTAGGCATAGCGCTGGGCAGCGTCACCAGGAGAGAGGTCATCACCACAGACGCGTCCAACACAGGTTGGGGCAGAGTGTGGAATGGCCGAGGTGTACAAGGTGTGTGGCAGCCCCCGTGGGAGGGTCGCCACATAAATATTTTAGAACTGCAGGCAGTGTATCTGTCCTTGCAGGAATCTTTGGAGCAGGTTCGAGGGAGACACGTGCTCGTCCGCACGGACAACATGACTGTGGTGTCCTACATAAACCACCAGGGAGGTTTGCGGTCACCCAGTCTCCACCGTGTGGCCCATAAACTTCTGCTCTGGGTACAAGCTAACATCCTCTCACTCCGGGCAGTTCACCTGCTGGGGGTGATCAACTGGGCTGCGGACCTCCTCTCGAGGGGGATCCCCAGCGGGGCAGAGTGGAGACTCTATCCCGAGGTTGTGAGCCTCATTTGGGAGAGATTCGCGAGGGCAGAAGTAGACCTATTTGCCTCTCAAAAGTTGACACACTGCCCCCTGTGGTTCTCCATAAAGGGAGAAGGGGGACCTCTGGGGATAGACGCACTGGCACATCTGTGGCCAGCATGTCTGCTGTACGTGTTTCCGCCGCTTTCGCTGCTCCCATTGTGTCTAGAGAAGATCAGACAAGAGCAGGCCAGGGTGCTCCTAAGAGAGTCTGGTTCTCCTCCCTGATGCAGCTGCTGAACGGCCAACCCATGGGAACTGCCGATGTGACACAACCTGCTCAGTCAGGTGCAGGGCACTCTGTGGCACTCCAACCCATCGAGCCTGCAGCTCTGGGTTTGGCCCCTGAACGGCTACATTTGAGCCATCTGGGGTTATCGAACAGGGTGATTGACACCCTGCAAAACTCCAGGGCAGCCTCCACCCGTTTCCAATATGGGTACAAGTGGGGCATGTTCCAGACACAGTGCTTGTCTCGTGGGTTTGAACCCACGACATGCCCTATGGCAGTTACACTGCAATTTTTGCAAGACCTTTTTGATGAATGGAAATCTCCTTCTACTCTAAAGGTTTATTTGGCAGCCATTTCGGTGTGCCATGTAAAAATCGATTCAGTCTCCCCAGGAGCTCATTTCCTGGCTGGGCAATTTTTGAAAGGCACCCGCACTGGTGAAGGATTTAGTTCCACGCTGGAGGTTAAATGTAGTGCTTAATGCACTAACAAAACCTCCATTTGAGCCCATGAATTCAGCTGAGCTAAAATTGCTCTTGCTTGCCATCACTTCTGTTAAGCGGGTGAGGTCACCCTTCGTACTAACCCAGCTTTCCTGCCCAAGACCATCTCAGTTTTCCACATTAATCAGTTGATGGAATTGGAGGCTTTCCATCCCCCTCCTTTCCAATCTGACAAGGAGTGCCAGCTCCATATGCTTTCCCCAGTGCAGGCATTAGCATACTATGTGGAGAGGACTAAAAGCTGGAGGCAGTCGGAGCAGCTGTTTGTTTACTACGGAGCTTCAGGGACAGGCTCTGTCTAAACAGCGTCTGTCCAAATGGTTAACAGGCACAGTACAGCCTGTATATGAACTGGCTAATCTGCCCCCCTGAGAAGCTTAACAGCCATTCCAGTGGTCAGGCGACTTCATGGGCGTTGTTCCATGGTGCATCTATCCAGGACATATGCAGTGCAGCGGTGTGGGCTTCCTTCCATACGTTTCCAGGTTCTATCGGCTGAATGTCGTGGACCAGCAGAATCCTGGTTTTGGCACAAGAGTACTGAGGGCGGCTTCCCAGTCCACCCTCACGTCACATTAGAGGTGAGTCAATTTTAATGTTATGTCACACAAGTGGTTACTAGCTTGTAAATTGGGTTGTATGCCATGCCCTTGCGACAGCTTGGGTATACTAACCCATTTTGTAATGGTTAACATTCCCTACTTGAAAGGGAACGTTAGGTTATTATCATATGCCCTGGTGCCCTGAAATAGGAATATTAACCATTAACTTCAGGTCGCGGCATTCATGGTCGTAATCGTGAAGAAAATGATGATGATTGTAGGGCTCTCTGCTGTTTATGGTTGCAGGGTGGAGCCTCAGCAGCACTGCCCTGCTCTAGCGAGACTCTTTGGTATAGAGTTTTTCAGTTCGGGTGTCTTAAATGAAAACACCCATTTTGTAATGGTTAATATTCCTATTTCAGGGTTTTATCAAACACTAGTTGTATGTCTTCCAAGTGCTGAGCTATATCTGAAGAGTAAATAACAACATACTCTTGATAAACAAGACAAATCCGGCCACGCAAGTCACCAAACACTAACTCCATTAACCGTTGGAAAGTTGCTGGAGAGATTTTTAGACTAACAGGCATTGCATTAAATTGATATAAGCCACACATAGTTACAAAAGCAGTCAGAGGTTTGCTATCCTTGTTCTTGCACTTGCCAATACCCACAATTCAAATAGATTGTAGAAAACACCAGACAATGAAGCAAGAATGTCATTAATAGTTGGCATAGGGTAAGCATTAGTTGCAGTTTGTGCATTAAATTTTTGATAATCTATGCAAAATCTTTGTGAGCCATTCTTTTTTGGAATAAGTACAATTGGTGATGCCCATGGCGAGTAGGAAGGTTCTATAATTCCTTTAGCCAGCTGTGAACGTGTAGTTGGTGCAGTGCAATAATAACACACACAGACAGTTAAAGTTCAATTAAACAGCTCCTTTATTCGGCTGGGTTGTGTGTCAACAACACTTAACTAATAAGAACAGGCTCTACACAGCCATGTGTATCACTCTGTGCAAAACAAAGGTTTACAGTCCCGAAAACAATAAGACACTTTAATTAACACACAACACAGACACAGTCACTTCTCCCAATAGTGAGTGCTCTTGTGCAGGTGTGGTGAAAGACAAACAGTTTGTGAATAAGTGGTGCAGTGCAGTCTGGGTTTAGTGCTGGCTCGTAGCGACAGCTCCCGGTTAGTGCTTAGCCATCTGACAACACAAATGACAAACAAATACAATACAAAACACTTACGACACTAATAAATTGTTTCCTTTTTCAGTCCTAGCGGTAACCACATCAAAAGGAACAGATCACTGGGGCCACTTCCCCTAAATACCCTCCGTCACGCCCTCTATCGGTGGCGCGGCTTGACTTCGGGGGCTCCCGAGTGGCCAGTAAAGACGCTCTGCGTGGAGTGCACGATGTGCCCTATAGCCTGGAGATCGCAGGTTCAAATCCAGGCTATGTCACAGCCGACCGTTACCGGGAATTCCTAGGGGGTGGCGCACAATTGGCTGAGCGCTGCCCGGGTAGGGAGGGCTTAGGTCGGCAGGGGAATCCACGGCTTACTGAGCATCAGCGACCCCTGTGGCCGCAAGGGCACCTGTGGTTCTGCAGTGGAGCCGCCAGATCTGTGTTGTCCTCCGCACTATAGGTCTGGTGGCATTGCTGTGGATCTGCAGTGCGAAAAATGACGGCTTGGCAGGAGCACGCTTCGGAGGACGCGTGTTCCAGCCGCCGTTTCCCGAGTCGGCAGGGGGGTTGTGAGCGGTGAGCCGAGGATACAGATAATAATTGGGCATACTAAATTGGGGAGAAAATCGGGGTAAAAAATTGGTGACGACTAAATTTAAAAAAAAAAAAAAAAAAAAAAGGTGCTGACCTGGTATCGTGGCCCCGCCCCCTTCCTGGATGGCTGGTTTCCGACTGACCCTGGAATGAACTGCCAAACCATCCAGTACGGGGCACACTGTTCCTGTTATACAGTGTCCTCATAGGTCGGGAGGGAGATTGTTGACTAGGATTCATTCGATCTCTGTCACATATCCCACCGCTCAGAGAGGAACACTCGGCTGAATCTACTTTCCCCATTACACCCCCCTCCCGGGAAAAGTAATCCACATTTTGGTGATCTTTCCCTGTACAGTGTGTCATGAAATACGTGAAGGGTTGCAGCGCCAGATACCACCAAGTTATCCAGGCGTTGCTATCCTTCATCATGCTTAACCATCTGAGTGGGTCGTGGTCAGTGACGAGATTGAATGAATGCCCCAGTAGGTAGTAGCATAAGGTCTGAGTGGCCCATTTAATGGCCAGACACTCCTTCTCTATGATGGAGTAGTTACACTCCTGGGGAAGCATCTTTGTACTTATATAGAGGATGGGGTGTTCTACTCCATCGACCTGCTTGGACAAGACGGCCCCCAGACCAACATCCAAAGCATCGGTGTGGAGGATGAATAGGGGCTTGGCAGAGTCTTTGCTTAATGGTATCAAATGCCCCCTGACATTCCCCTGCCCATTTAATTAAATTTGGTGTGCTCTTTTTAGTGAGGTTCACTAGAGGGTTTACCACTGTGGCGTACTCAGGGATGAATCGGCGGTAATAACCTGCCAACCACAAGAGAGACCTCACCTGGGACTTGGTTTTTGGGATTGCTGCGTCCA
The DNA here is from genome assembly GCF_902713425.1 of Acipenser ruthenus. Taxonomy (NCBI): domain Eukaryota; kingdom Metazoa; phylum Chordata; class Actinopteri; order Acipenseriformes; family Acipenseridae; genus Acipenser; species Acipenser ruthenus. The sequence goes on from NC_081193.1 coordinate 57,995,874, forward strand.
TCAAAGCCTGGACTTTGGTGACAACGGGTTTCACCTGCCCATGTCCCATAACAAATCCTAAATATTGTGTTTCTACTTTGGCAAATGCACATTTATCCAAGTTGGCTGTCAGAGACTGCAGGATGGCCGTGAGCCTAGCCAGATGCACCTGGAATAGATAGGAGGGGCAGAAGGCACTGGGGTTACATATCTGTCCTGCTGCTGATAAGGCAACGGGTCAGGGGCATTGAATCTACCCCAGCTGGGGGCCAGCCGTCACCTCCATGGTCGGGTCTCGGCGCAGACCACATGACAGAACTGTTCCATCACAATGGCTTCCCCCAGTTGTACTCCTGTTTTCTGGAGGGGGTTGAGCCAGTGAAGTAAATATAATAAGCAGGTGTTTTGTTGTATGTTGTTGTTTTGTTGTATAGAAAAAAATGTTTGAATGTGTGAGCTCTGTGCTTTGTATGTATATTTCTGTTTGTTTGAATGTGTGAGCTCTGTGCTTTGTATGTATATTTCTGTTTGTTTGTGTAAATTCAATTTCAATAATAATAATACAAATAAAAAAAAAACATATAAGCTGCTTTTTGGTTTACAAAATAGGACCCTGCTTCAGGAATTTCATGGAATGGTGTAATAATACACATGAACATTACTAAATGTGACCAAATATTTGCTTAGAAAACAATCCCCCTTTCTCTCCCTCCCTCTCCCTCTCTCTCTGTTCACCCAGTTATACTTTTCAGTCTAAGAAATTTACAATGTTACTATTGCAGTTACAAAGTTTACAATGTTATTATTGCAGTTTTAAAGCCACAATTTTTCTAGAAATTCATAGGTTTAATAATCAACTTTAATATTTAAATTTAATTGCTTAATTCAAAAACAGTATTTCAAAATGCGAATACAACAAACCAGTCGAAATCTTAGTTTTTTGCAAAAATTCTGAGGAATCTACAGAAGGGTTCTTTAATTATTCTGGGGTCTAAAGGGTTAAGTAAACTGAGAGACACGATTGATCTGAATTCACTTAATGTGCAACACCAAAATCTCCAAAATTCCAGAATAAGAAAGAATGAAGAGGATTGCAATTACAGATTTGCTCCAGAACAACTGGGTGAACCCTTTTGATATGAAAACACTGATCTTATGAGTTTGTCCACAGGTGTTACTGCAACTGAAGCTATCACAAAAGATTTGCTTGGGGCAAAAGAAGTTGGAGAAAAGTCTTACACTCTTAGACTTGAAAGTGACATTGTGAAGTTTCATGATAGAATGTCCAGAAAAAACTTTTTCAGATCTCAGCAAACAAAACAGGAAAGTTAAGATACAAGGGGAAGAAAGAATGCTGAGGGCTGACCACAACTTATTTGGCAACATGCTCATTGCAACATGCTCATTGCAGTAGAAAGCTGAAGATGCGGGATGTTCTAACTCATCCCTTTGGATTAATTTCATGGTCTCTAGCCACACCAGAGGGGAATCAGCACACAACTAGCAAGTAAACTTTTGGAAATGGACTAGAGAAAAATGTCAAGTCTGCAGAGCTATTTGACACTGTTGAAGCAAAAATGGAACAAGAGATGTGAATACCTACAGATACCACATGTTCTGTGCAAAGAAGGGTGAGGTTGAGTCATTTCAGCTTCCACCATGCAAAGAGTGTTTGTACAAACATGCCTTACATTCATGCTATCAAACTGGAATATGGACAGAATGCAGCGTTGGTCAGTAATAGGGTGACCAGATAGCAAGAGTGAAAAATCAGGACACTTTCAGTTGGTGACGGGAGGAAAGAAACCTTGTGAACTACTGCACAACGCAAGCGACGCAAACTACGTATCTTTCTTCTGTAGATAGGCTTTTTTATTCCTTCGACTTCCTGTGTGCATTGCACTTAGGCAAAAACAAAAACTTTGAGAAATGTAATTTAAAAAAAAAATACTCAAAAGCTGTTAACTTTCTTGACAACAATGATTTAATCAGCCTATCAGTGCGTCTGTACTGGCTTTTCTGTGACCTGCTGTACTGTACATAGCAGGTGGGACACAGGAAGTGCTGCATTGTTTTGATTTAGGTTGCTAAAATCTAGTTTTCAGCATTAGATGTAAAATACCAAAAATGGATGACAAAGCAAAACAACAAAGAATATACCAAAGAAACGGCACATGCAGATGGAGGTAATTGTTTTGCACATCTTATAATGTGACTTAAAGAAAATACGATTGATCGCTATAACTTCAGAATCACACATTAAACAAAAGGCTACAACAGAGGCTGCTGAACAGAACGTAAAACAAACAACAGCTTTCAGAAAACAAACTGGAAAGTCAGTGCAAACAAAAATGTATTCCTGTGTTGGTTGTACCCAAGTTAAATCAGCACTACAGGTACAATCAAGCACAGCTACCTCGGTTCAAACAACCTGCTGTTTACTTTTTAAACGCAGTTAGAATTTTAGACGTGAATAGGCACATTTTCTTTGTTTTGACTCAGTACTGACAAAATAAATTCCTGGATGGGACAAATAACATGACAACGAACATGCTGCATATATGGACTTCACTCAAGAATGCCAGATACCTTTGGGTAACCGAGTTTTGGGACTGTTTCTAATTGATGTCCACATCTGTATAACTTGGCAAAGCTTTGTCTTACACTTCCAACCAATTCAGTGGATGCAGACGTGCAGTCTCAAATCCACACCAGACAAAGAATGTCGGCAGCAATTGTTGGGATGTTGCATGCTTGCCTTTTAACAAATGACATCACTCTGTTTTAGTAAGGAAGCAAGTACCACTATTTTTAGGCTTTTATAGTGCTCTGAAATATTAGGTGTGTTTAAACAGGTCTGTGAAATGTCCGTGAAATCCTAATTATAACCGTAATCCTAATTGGATGACTTGACTATGGGCTTATGATTGAATCCATTTTTTTCTCCACTGCATTTTTTGCTTGTTAATGACAGGCTCGTCAACAACACCAGCCATCATGACACTTCACCAGTGAAACCGGATGCACAGGCGCATGCACCAAGAAAAACACATGACGCATACTGCATCACATGACTGCAGGTTAACATGATTGGATAGTTGCATACATGCAATGCAAACAACTCACTCAAACAACACGCCCTAAATCAATAGGGTATGCTATTGCACCACGAGCAGTACAGCAGTCACATATATGAAATTTCCTAACGAGAAAATAAAAAATTCACATTTTACGCCTGGGTTTTCAACGTTTACTCTAAAAATCGGGACAAATGGCGTCCTGTCAGTACCTCAATCGGGACGTGGGACAAAGCTCCTAATTATCGGGACATCTGGTCACCCTAGTCAGTAATGACATGGAGGTAGGAAGACACAGCAAACTGATTGCAAAAAAGTAAAACGAAAAATGTTGGGAGGAAAAAGCTAATTATTAGGCGACCCTTTATAGCGCGGAACCGTTTTTATAACTCTGTGTTTTAAAACAGACTGTTACTTTTGTTCCTGAAATATCAAAGCTAAACTGAACTTCCCCAGTTATCTGAAAGCTAGTTATTATTATTTAGTCTTCAAATAACCTGCCATTCCCGCTACCCACTGAGTAAACACAGGTGTGTGCTACAGTAACCTTCGACAAATTCCTATTACCCCTGTTCAATCACATGCCCCTGATTGGACCAATTTACACCTAGGTTTATTTAATGTCAAGTCTCTGTCTAATAAGATGCTGTTAATTAGTGATTTTATTCGGGATTACAACATTGATATTCTCTCTTTAACTGAAACATGGCATGGACCAAATGACAATGTTTCCCTGATTGAGGCTTCTCCACCTAACTATTTATTCCAGAAAGCTCGCTCTACTGGGCGGGGAGGTGGACTGGCTACTGTTTTCCGTAGTGAACTTAGAGTCAAACAGGAAATTGTTGAAGGTTATTCATCTTTTGAAGTTTTAACCTTGATGTTAAACAGTCCATTACCTGTTCATATTGTAATTATTTATCAACCAACTAAGTCAAACCTGCTGTTTCTGACTGGATTTGGGGATCTGCTATCTATATTGACAGTCAAATATGATAGAATTATTTTATTGGATGATTTTAACCTTCATGTTGACATTGATTCTGATTCTAACTCCTTGGAAGTTTTGAGGCTACTGGATTCCTCAAATTATATCCTGCATATCAAAGGTTCTACGCATAATCATGGCCATACTTTAGATCTGGCAATTTCTCGTGGTTTAGCTGTTAAGAACGTCATAACCCTAGATCTTACTATTTCTGATCACCTTGCCATTCTTTTTTAGGTGAATCTGCCAGTATCTACAAATACGGTGGAACATACATTTAAATCCCGGGTAATTAATTCTTTGACTGCTGTTAAGCTTTCTGATGTCTTGAGCTCATTACCACTCTGAGTCCTTATAAGTAGATGAGCTGGTTAATACCTACACCACCACCTTGACTGGTATCTTAGATACTGTAGCGCCAATCAAAACTTTTAAAAAATGTTTTAAAAAAAGCTCATGTGGTTTAATGATACAACTCGTAAAATGAAATATGAGGGTCGTAAACTAGAATGGAGATGGCAGGAATCTAAACTGCACGTTCATTACATCGCATGGAAGGGCCATCTGGTTAAATATAGGAAGGCTCTGGCATTGGCTAGATCACCATATTATTCTAATTTAATTGAAACAAATACGAATAATCCTAGGTTTCTTTTTGCTACCCTAGATAAATTAATGAATCCTTACCCTAATAGTCCTAGCCTTGGCATTGAAGCCGCTCACAGAAATGAGATTCCACAGACACCTTCTGTTAAGGAGGACTCCAGCACAATTTTACCAACTACACCTATTAAGGCTACTATGGGGGCTTTTTCTTTGATTACCTTACAGGAACTGACAGAGCTAGTTCGACATATGAGAGCTACTACATGCTCTATTGATCCTATTCCTACAAAACTATTGAAAGATGTTCTTGGTGTTATTAATACCCACATTTTAATTATAAATGGGTCACATTCCTCCGGTATAGTTCCCTCAGCACTTAAGGTCGCTGTGGTAAAGCTTATGCTTAAGAAGCACAATTTGGACCCTAAAGTCCTCAATAGCTATAGGCCAATCTCCAACCTACCATTCATAGATAAGGTTCTAAAGAGAGTTGTTGCAATTCAATTATAAGAATTTCTAACTCTTAACGGTATATTTGAGAAGTTCAGTCTGGTTTTCGTGCTCCACATAGCACCGAGACGGACCTTGTCAGAGTTGTGAATGATCTGCTGATAAGATCTGACTTGGGCTTTCCATCAATTTTAATTCTTCTAGATCTAAGTGCTGCCTTAATACTGTGGACCATTCCATCCTACTGAATCGTCTTGAAAGCACAGTAGGACTGTCTGGCCTTGTCCTATCCTGGTACAAATCTTACCTTTCTTTTTTTTTTGGAACAATTGTTTTTTATTTGTTTTCTATTTGTAATACATGAACAAATAGATACAAACAAATAGTGGGGGTTCTAAAACGGACAAAGTAATACAGAAACAGGAATACAAAATTAATTAATAATCCAAAATAATAATAATCATATATTATATGTATGCATACATATATATATATATAAAAGGGGGAGGGGAAGGGGGCTAATTAAGCACATTTCTTAGATAAGAGAAAGCATCTGACTATGCAGTTACAGTTTTTACACTGGCATGGTGTAATCTAGCAGTACTTCTCTCCACAAGCACAATATCTGTAAATGAAAACAACCAAGTGCAATCTAAGGGTATCTCAGTCTCCATCCAACCTCATAAGATTTACTTTTTAGCTGCTATTAGGCCTGACAATAAAATTAGACGATTATGACGGTTAACGTTAATTTGGGAGTCGTCACTGAGAAGGAGCAGTTGGGGACTCAGCGACACTTTCACACCAGTCACATCAGAAAGCACATTAGCCATGTATATTGTCACAAAGACGGCCGGAGTGGGTGGCGTCAGACCAGAATCAGGAAGTAACACACAGAGATTTGGGGTTTTGGTTAAGCTGAGCACGTGATCGCGCTCAGCATTTAATAAACGGAACAGAAAATAAAAGGTTTGAACAGACAAAAACACGGGACACGGCACTACACGCCAAAATAAAAAGACAAACAAAACGTACTAAACACTTAACAAACGGTGCACGGAGAGACAAACAAACACGGTGAGTACAAACACGTCTAGATATTATTTTTACTTTACTACTTTACGTTCTCCTTCTCTCTCACCCGTTCTCCACTCTCGAACACCCAACCCCGACTGAAAGAAATGTGCATCTATATATACTGTTGTGCTGGGATTCAATTACTAATTAATTATTCACTTGAATCCCAGCACGTGAATTAATTCTGTGCAACCCCGTGCTCACATATTACATTTAACCAGCACGTGAAGTGATTTGTGCTCTCCTCGTGCCTAAATACAAATCTACACTTTTTAAATACATGTGAAACACAGACCCGTTTATATCCCGTGTACCAATGACTATACACCAACATTAACACACGCAACATACAACACATAACACACAAATGCACACAGGGGCGGGGCGCATTGCCACAATATCCAGAAGCGTTCGATTTCAGGACATTCCCAGAGCACAAGTAAATATGTTCTGGTCACATCCTGAGTGCATTTATGACAGAGAGGATCTGGAGCGATCTTCATCTGAAATCACCGGTATGGTGTTGCATATATTCTATACACTAATTTAAAGTGAATTAACTGATGTGCTAGATTTTTTGAGGACGAAAATACATTGTCCCATAATCAGGACTGCCACTCAGTTTATCTAGCTCTCTGTCCATATAGTGGCAACTTGAAGGGGACTGGTATTGGACGAAAGAAAACAATTATATAGAGAGGATACTAAGCCTCTTGTGGTGACTATTGAAGCAAGTATATCAGCTACAGGGTGGACAGGTAACACTATGTCCCATGGCACCCCATAGGCGTGGCGGGCTGAGCGGAGTCCGAGATTCATAAAATAGGAAAAATCAGGGAAGCGAGTAAGTGTCCTTGAGGTCCTGGAATGTACGAAGACCATTATCATCAAAGATATCACTAAGAACATGAATATTTCTGGTGGACCAGGGTGGTTAAGTAAAAGGCTGGGATCCTGTCAATAAAAAGGGATTATTCCAAATAGGTGAGAACTTATGAAATTTTGGGGAGTTGCCAAGAAATCGGTTAACTTTCTTCCAGATATCTAATGAGTTTGCAATGATTGGGCTCATTCGCAGAGAGATAGTCCTGCCCTTAGGAACTGAAAATAAAATATCATGAAGTCTGATTGGCTTAACTAAGGATTCCTCAATTGGTCGTCATGAAGCTGATGTGCCTGAGTCCAACCATGTTTTAAATACCCTTAACCCTTTGCGGTCCTATGTTGGACCAGGTCTGACATTACAATTTTCCCTTTCCGGCCTGATGTCGGACAGGATCATTAAAAAGACAGCAAGCACAGGTCTCTAGTCATTTTTTTTCCGGAAAAAGCTGAGAACACCTTTCAATGGCCGAGTGAGACCGATAGGAGCCGAGAGAAGCCAAAAAAAGGGGCGTATCTGAGCAATACACATAGCCCTGGCACCACAGAGATAACACGGACATAAACAAACAAGATAGCTGCTTCTGCATCCAGCTCAAAGAATATCACCGACATTTGCAGAGCTTTTTGAGATGCTATAATAATATATAAATGACTTGGATCGCATTATTGAGGAGTTTGGTGATAAAACGAGTGATCAGGAGATGATTTATCAGTATGCACGACTGTGAAGAGGTATGTGAAAAATACAGCGAACAAGGGGTGGGGCGGGGCTGGAGATGCAGTACTGAGTGTCCTGTTGATATGCAGTACCGTTTAAACCTGTTTTCCTGTGAAAAATAATACTTTGAAACAGCGCGTCTAAAATAAACTGTGCGTGTGAAAATAAATTGGACCTGACGTGCCTGACACACACTTAATAAATGGACCGCAAAGGGTTAATTGAAAAGCCCAGTAATAATATTTAAAATTAGGTACAGCCAGGCAGCCCAATGTTTTAGAGCATTGTAAAGTAGTGGACTGAACTCTTGGCCGTCTATTCTTCCAAATAAATCCAGTTATAATTGTATTGATTTGTTCCAGGTACTTTTGTGGGAGTGAAATGGGGATCATAAAAAATAGGAAATTAATATGAGGAAGTACATACATTTTTATAATGGAGATCCTACCATATAATGTAACCTGTAATGGAGACCATCTAGACAAATCTGTTTTGATTTTATTTAGGACTTCAAGCATATTTTCTTTACGAATCTGCTGGAAATTAGGAGATATCTTAATGCCCAAATATGTGAGACCTGTGACCTGCGGCCGAATAGGGATATGAGGAGGGAGAGGGGTTATTATAGCGATAGGGTTCAAAGGCATAAAAATAGATCTGGACCAATTTATTTTATATCCAGGGAGTATACCAAAATTATTTAATACATTTAATGCACTGGTGACTGAATTGGAAATATCAGATAGGAACAAAAGTATATCATCAGCATAGAGTGATATATGATGCTTGAAGCCCTGTGTAGTGATGGGAGCTATATTGGTACTTTGTCTAATAGCTTGTGCCAGCGGTTCAAGCAAAGGACAAATAATAATGGTGACAATGGACTGCCCTGTCGGGTACCTCTGCCAAGTGCGGGGATAACACTGACCCGGTCTGCACACATGCAGTAGGGTTGTTGTATAAGGTGCGGATCATATTGATAAAGGAATGACCAAAGCCAAATCGTTCTAGAACAGCCCACATGTAATTCCATTCTAGGCGATAAAATGCCTTCTCAGCATCCAGAGAGAATATAGCGCAAGAGGCAAGTTGAAGCGGAGCTTTGTCTAAAATATGAAAGAGATGCTGCATGTTGTCTGAACCAAGGTGGCCCCTTGAAAAACATGTCTGATCGTGATGTATTAGGTTACCTATGCATTTCTCCAACCACCTAGAGAGAGCCTTTGCAAATAATTTTAGGTCTGAGTTTAAAAGTGAAAGGGGCCTGTAGCTAGAACATTCTAAAGGGTATTTTCCTTTTTTAACAAGCAACGAAATCAATGCTGATTTCTGATCTCTATGGAAACAGCCATTTTGCAATGAAAAATTTATAGAGTTGAGTATTAATGATCCAACTTGATCCCATACTGCCAGCAACAGCTCAGGAGGAATGCCATCCAACCCAGAGGACTTTCGCTTCTGCATAGTTCAAGCTGCTGCCTCTAACTCTTGCAAAGTTAAAGGAGTATTCAAGAGCTCAGCCTGTTCAGCAGTTAAATGAGGCAATTCCAATGGATTTAAAAATTCCTCAATTTTAGTCAAGTCTGCACCAGCTTCAGAGGTGTAAAGTTGTGAATAAAATTCATGACTTTGTTAACCTGCTGTGGTTTTGAAAGTACAACATTATTGCTGTCCCTGATTGCCTCAATCGAAGCTAGGTGTTCAGATTGTTTTAATCGTAATGCAAGTAATCTGCTAGGTCATTCTGCATGCTCATGCTGTCTTGTCTTGTGTACCTGGTAAGATTTTTATACTCACTCTTTAAAGTGGTTAGGTGTTTTGCTTTACTCTCCAAGAAGTTGCATTTTTGTTCCGTTTCTAACTTCGAAATTGTAGCTTCTAACTGGGAGATCTGTTTGTTGCGTGTTTTATTCAGGTTAGAAGAAAAAGCAGTACAGCAACCCCTAATAAAGCATTTAGTAACCTCCCATAATGAATGGGGGTTGGTTGCAGTGTTAGAGTTAATTTGTAGGAAGTCTCTCAATCCCTCAGCAAGATATTTTAAGAAATCTTCATTCTGGAGTAGAAATGAGTTAAAACGCCAGCGTTTAGCAGGTGTGACTCCTGGAGCCAAGTCAAGTGAATAGAGAACTGGAGAGTGATCAGAAATAAGAATTAGTAATAGAGCTGTGGAAATAATGTTACGCATAATAGTTGGGGAAATAAAAATGTAGTCGATGCGAGAGTATGTTTTATGTCTATGTGAAAAGAATGTGAAGTCCTTAACACCATTGTTTCTCAAACGCCATGCATCATATACATTTAGGTCTTGTGCAAAGTTTTGAAAGCATTTGGAGGCAGAGGTAGAGGACAGGGCAGTGCCCTGTGATGAAGTATCAAGAGCTGGGTTTAAAGTCAAGTTAAAATCTCCCCCTACAATAAGTGCACAGTCAAGGAATCCTGATAGTTTGAGCCTGATGTTCTCAAAAAACTGAGGATCAAAAATATTGGGTGCATAAGCTGATGCTAAGCATAATTTTAAGCGTTACCATTACTTGGCAGAAACAGCCTTCAGTATCATTACTATAACCATTAATGGTAATATTTATCTTTTTGTCAACTGCAATCAATACCCCTTTTGTTTTATTCAAAGCACAGGAGCAATGACTTTATAGTGTTTATTTTGAAATCTGTAAATGTCAACAGATTTGAGATGGGTCTCCTGAATTAAGGTAATTTTAATGTTTTTACAATGTAAAAAAATCTAAGCATTTGGCTCTTTCAATGGGCGAGTTAAGACCACATACGTTCCAGGACATAATATTATAATTAGCCATTAAGGAGGTTTATAATCGCCAGTAAAGGACAACATGCTCCCTGTATACTTAGCACATATAACAAGGATCACACAATTAACAGACAGCAGTGAGGGAAGTAAACATATTCTGAAATTAACATCGGACAAATCAAATAAAACGAAAGTATAAAATGCTTTAAAAAGCCCCTCAATTGTATAACAGAACGCTCCCAATGGATTGCATATTACTAAATGCAATCTAAGATACAAAAACAAACATAGAACTATTTTAACAAAACTGACTAGCTGAGAGAAGCCGCAGCTCATAGCGCTGCCATGATCCTCAATGCCAGAACAAAAACAAAAAATATTAGCTTCCGTGGTTTCAAACCAAGATGCAAAACCCACACCCAAAACCCAACCACCCATAATGCACTTCAGGGGGGTAAAGATATATAGCAAATAATTAAAGAAAGAAAATAATAATAATGCGTATACATATATATATACACACATATACATACACATACACACATATACATATATATCTATACATACACATACAAATGCATATATTCATACACACATACCAGAATGGTAAAAACATTGTACGACAATTCAATCTATTATCTGATTTTATTATTATTATCTGAACTCCAAGCTGCCTGAAAGATTTCTGAACCGGGGCAAAACTCTTTCTTCACTGGGGAGCAATCCTGGAAAAAAAGAAGAGAGCTGCTGTCCTGCCGAGGTGGAGATTCTTTAATGCTCGCCCGGTTCTGGCGCTGGGCAGCCTGAAGAATATCTACTTGCTTCTTCTGCTTATCAAGAGAGGAGAGAGTAGTGATAATCTTCTCCTCTGTTTGCTGGAGACAAGCCTGGATAGACTTTATTTCGGCACAAAAAGTTTTGATGTCCACAAAGATTTCGCTTTTCAAACATTCCTTGATGCATCCCACAATGAAATCTCTCAGCGAATGAAGCTGTGTCTCTGTTAACCAGGGTGGTGTCTGGCCCTGTGAATCCTCGTGGCTGAGCTCCGTTACCTTCGGTGCTGTGTCATCAGAGATAAGTATCTACTCTCTGGCTTTTACCCTTGGTTTTTGTAGTTGGGGAGGGGGGTGTTCAGGTCAATAGCTGACGAATCCCTTTTCTCTGATGTCTCCATTCTGTGATTCTAAGAGCAAAGTGCCCTTCTAAGAGCAAGTGCCCTTCACTGAAATATGTGTATTTTATAATAAATCGGGCGATGAGTGTAGGAGCTCTCGAGCTAAGCCGCCATCTTGGGTGGAAGCTACCCGAAGTTCTTCCAAATCTTTCCGATAAGATTTTGGTTTCAGTTTGTCTCTATTGGGGAGATAAAATCAGTATTATTGGAAGTTGTCTGTGGTGTTCCACAGGGCTCCATTCTAGGTCCCTTGTTGTTTTCATTATATATGCTACCGTTAGGTGACATTATCCTCAGACACGGAGTGAACTTCCATTGCTATGCTGATGATACCCAGCTACATTTGTCCCTAAAGCCAGGAATTTCTTGTGTCTGGGTGTTATTAGCTACTTGCCTTACAGACATCAAGCATTGGATGTCACAGAATTTTCTAATGTTGAATTCAGATAAAACAGAGGTTATGCTAGTGGGTTTCCTTTTAGTTTACAGAACCAACTAAAAGGAAATGTGGGATTACATGAGATTGACCCTTGCAGTCTCTCATCAAAACTTAAACTAGAAATTAAGAGTTTTGGGGTCATCTTTGATCCTGATCTATCATTTGAGACTCATATTAGGGAAGTTACTAAAGTATCTTTTTACCATTTGAGAAATATAGCTAAACTTAGACCAACTATTTCCATATCTGATGCCGAGAGACTAATGCATTCCTTTGTTTCATCTAGAATTGATTATTGTAATGCACTTTTTTCTGGTGTCCCAAAACGTGTGGTATCCCACTTGCAGCTTGTTCAGAACACTGCCGCTAGAATTCTGACTAAAACCAGAAAAAGTGAACATATTAGCCCTGTTTTGGCCTCTTTACACTGGCTCCCTGTGTAGTATAACTTACAAGGCCCTGAATGGATTAGCACCTAGTTATTTGCAGGAGTTACTGACCCTGTATCTTCCAAACTGCACTCCGAGATCACAGGATGCGGGGCTGCTGGTTATTCCTAGGGTCAACAAAGCAACGCAGGAGGTAGGGCTTTTTCTTGTATAGCTCCTAAATTATGGAATGCTCTGTCTTCGTTTATCAGGGAAGCTGGTACTGTTACAGTTTTCAAGTCAAGACTGAAAATGCACTTTTATGAAATGGCTTTCTTATCTTAGTGAGTTTTAATGTAACTTTAAAATTGCTGCTTTTGTATTGTGTATACTGTTTAAGTCTGTATTTAAATGCCTGAGTGTGGCAGTCATATGTGTGACATGCTATACAAATGTATTGTGGTTTGTTCTTTTTTTTCCTGCTATGTACTGTGCAGTGCTTTGCGATACTTTTGTATTAAAAGCACCATATAAACGCAATAAATAAATACAATAAATAAATAAAATTTGTAGATACAGTATTCACCACTTACACTGTTCATTTGCCATTCCCATTTATTTCAGTAACAAAGGCATTGTTTATACCGTGTTAAGCCCGCCGTATATTTTGGGCAAACTCAGCTGTTTGGATCTCGTTATGTGCCATTCACATAGATTTAAATAACAAACACACTGCTTATACTGTACTAAATCGCTTTAACTAATCCAACAATCAGCTGTTTTCACCTTGTTACCTTGCCATTGACATAGGCAGCACTTTACTGCAGTAAAAACTTGACAGATCAATCAATCAGCTTTGCACCTCATTACTGAGCGATTACCCCTGTACTGTACCATAGCTATTTAATCCCTGTATGCAGTGTCGGGTTTACAGTTTGAAAAAAACAGCACTGACTGCAACAGCAAGCATGGAAAGAGAAAAGGAAAGGAAATGCAGTCCTGCTTTGCTGTACATGGATGGCAGTGAAAAATGTGACCCGCTAGTGAAATGGAAAACCCCACGTTGTTTTAGAGGAGTTCACCACCTGCCTGTGGTTTGCCATGCAAACACAACCACCTGGATGACTGGGGAATTTTTTTTAATGACTACTAATGTGCATGCTGCTCTTTTAACACTGTGTTGTGCTATGGAGCAGCATCCGAATATAGAGGCGAATTCAAATTTTTTTTTAGAAAACGCTGACAAAGTTTGCTGTCCATACTTGCAAAAAAAAGACCGTCCAGGTGCGTATCACAGAGTTCTTCACTGAAAACAGTTTGCAGTAATGTAGCCTACCTGTACAGTACAGTTCTGCACTGGCATTACTGTCTTGCACATACTTTTTATTATATTCATAGGTTTTAATAAAAAAAATATATATTAGTGTAGTGTGTGTCTTAGTAAAGATTTTTAACTGCATACACTTTTTTGTTTACTGTACTGGTGATTGTGGTGCATTTTGAATGTCAGGTTATACCATCCATCACTTACTGCAGGTGAGTCACTTTAACGCTGTAAGCGGTGGCGACTGTAACTGGAAAAGGGATCAATTCCCCCAAATGGCTCAGTTCAATGTTAGAACGGTGTAACATGGAAAATATCGACTTTCCTGTTTGTGATAAAGATAAAAGAGAAAGAAAGCAATACTAGAATGAGAGAATAAGGTTTTTGTTGACGAGAGATCCACCATAAAGAATGTAAGGAGTTTGGTAACTCTGAGATACTTTGTTAGACTATTGTTTATTTAGGTCCTACTGAAGACACATGCTTTAAATGGTATCTAGATTTTGTTAAGTATTTTTTTTTGTGTACTTCTTATGATTTCCACTACACGAGAGTAGATGTTAAAACTTCATGCTGATTTGAACTCGGCTCTCGCCAAGATAAGCACCAACTAAGACGTAGCTTTACAGTAAACTAATGTGATCCATATGTGTCTCCATCCATTTACGTTTCCTTCCATATGATGATGTAGATATCCTTCTGTCTGGTGTTAATGGCTGAAGTGTAATGCTGGCTCCAGGGATCAGCTTATTTTGCCTCCCTGGCGCATCAGCACACACAACGGCTGCGATGCTGGCTCCGGGGATCAACCAAAGTGCGGCCTCCCCAGCGCATCAGCATGACAACCGTCTGGATTGAGCTAAGTAGGGTACATCTCTGGGGTTTTCAAGTGGGCACCTTCCATCCTCAGTGTTTCGTCGACTAGCCCACGACACCTCAAGAGGGCTCGACGGTGATTCTGGCGTCCCAGCATCACCCCCCTCCGTCCCCCACTCAACTCAGCCCAGCTTACTTACCTGTCCCCAGCCAGAATCTCTCCGTCTCAACCACAGCCAGTTGCTGCTCCTCTCTGCTGCTTCAGATAAGTTCTTCACTGTGCGACGCAGCTCTTGGCCACTGAATCCGACGTCTCTGAGAAACCGGGTTGTAGAGTGTGCCACAAATCCTCGACAACCCACTTCCACTGGGTAAACCCGAACTCTCCATCCTCGCTGTTCCGCTTCAGTGGCTAGTTGAGCATACCGCAGTTTCTTCCTCTCATACGCCTCATCTACAGCATCCTCCCATGGCACTGTTAACTCTACCAGGTGAACAAGGCGTGCTGATCCAGACCACAAGACAATATCTGGTCGAAGGTTAGTGGTGGCAATCTCAGGTGGAAAAATAAGCCGTTGACCAACATCTGCCAGCATATTCCAGTCTCTAGCAGCTTCCAGTTGTCCTGGGCGAGGATTGGTTTTAACACCTTTTCTTGGTGGTTGCTCTCCTGGGCGGAGGAATGTTGTCTTTTGTGTGTAATGTTTTGATGGAACAGGTGGCAACTTATTGGTCATGTTACGCTTGTCTTCCAATGCTAAGGCCAAACATCGCAGCACCTGGTCATGGCGCCAAGTAAACCGTCCTTGGCTAAGAGCCACCTTACATCCTGTCAAAATGTGCCTTAATGTTGCAGGTGATGAACACAAAGGACATGAGGGATCCTCTCCTACCCAGAGGTTTAGGTTCTGTGGTGATGGGAGAACATCATATGTTGACCTGATGAGGAAACTGATCCTGCTCTGTTCCATTGACCATAGGTCTTGCCAGCCAATCTTGCGTTGTTCCACACTCTCCCATCTCATCCATTCTCCCTGTTTGGCCTGGGAAATGGCCTTTATACACCTCATCCTCTCCTCCTGCTTTTGCACCTCGTTGACTACCAGCTTCCTCCTTTGCGCTGGGGCCGCCTTGTGCCATGTAGGAGGAGTTGAACTGAAACCAAGACCCCCTCTTCCATGCTGAACTTGCCCCATGATATCACCAATTCGAAGGGCAGCCTTTGCATCTTCCACAGCTTTCTTTGCCGCCCACTTTCTTCCAGTTTTCAACACAGGTGCTGCCTCCCTTACGCATTTATCGCGTGACTCTACTAATGTCATTTCCAGTCTGACCTTGGCGCACTTAAACTCCTCGGTTAGAGCAGAGACTGGTAGCTGCAGTATTCCTTTACCATAAAGTCCCACTCTGCTGAGGCAGCGTGGAACTCCCAACCATTTCCTGATGTATGAACTGATTAAAGCTTCCAGCTTCTCTACTGTTGTCAAAGAAACCTCGTACACAGTCAGTGGCCACAGCAACCTCGGCAGTAGACCAAACTGAAAGCACCAGAGTTTTAGTTTACCTGGTAGAGCGCAGCTGTCTATGCTCTTCAACCCTTCCACTGCTTGTTGTCTAACTTCTCCCACACGAACTGTGTCCTTTAGATCCCCGTCGTACCATCTCCCAAGACTCTTCACTGGCTTCTCAGACACTGTTGGTATTGCCTCACCATTAATGAAGAATGTTTTATCTACTACTTTGCCTTTAATTATAGGAGATGCTCCTTGATTTAGTGGGCTTGAATTGCATTCGTGCCCATTCAATGTTATTGGTTAATTTGCCCAATAATCGATTAGTGCAGGCTACTGTTGTAGTCATGGTTGTCATGTCATCCATGTATGCTCGAATTGGTGGTAGTCGCATTCCAGAAGCCAAGCGCTCTCCTCCTACTACCCATTTTGATGCCCTAATGATTACTTCCATTGCCATGGTAAAAGCCAGTGGAGAAATGGTGCATCCTGCCATTATTCCAACCTCTAGGCATTGCCATGTAGTGCTGAATTCTGAAGTTGAAAAACTGAATTGCAAATCTCCAAAATAGGCTTTCACTAAATTTGTTATTGTCATCGGTACACTGAAAAAATCAAATGCTGCCCAAAGTAGTTCATGTGGCACTGAACCATATGCATTAGCCAAATCCAGGAATGTCACATGGAGCTCATTCCTCTCCTTTTTAGCTGATTGAATTTGTTGCCAGATCACATTGATGTGTTCTAAGCAACCTGGGAAACCTGGGATGCCTGCTTTTTGTATTGAAGTGTCAATGAAGCAGTTCTTTAATAGGTAAGCTGACAATCTCTGAGCAATAATGCTGAAGAAAATCTTGCCTTCTATGTTTAATAGGGAAATGGGACGAAACTGACTGATGCTTGTAGAATCTTTTTCTTTAGGTATAAAGACTCCACCTGCTCGGCGCCATGCTCTTGGTACAACCTGTTTTTCCCATGCCACTTTCATCAATTTCCACAGAATTCGTAGAACTCCTGAAGCACTCTTGTACACTCTGTACGGAACTCCATTAGGCCCTGGAGATGATGAAGCCCTTGCTTTTTTCACAGCTTGCTCTATTTCTTTCCACTTAGGTGCACAGTCCTCCATTTGGTATTCTGGTGGATTGATAGGTGGGATGTCTGACGGAATTGACATAGGCTCCTGCCTTTTTGAATCTGTATGTGTTTCCTCCAAATATCTCTCCAGCTCAACCTTAGATGCTTTTAGTGTGCCATTCTTCTCACTGGTGAATAACTTCTTTACAAATTTGAATGGGTCTTTATAAAAGTTAGCTCTCGCACGCTCCTTCTTTTTGTAGCGTTTCCGTAGGCGCTCAGCTCTGCGCAATGTTGCAAGCTTATCTTTTATGACCTTTTGTAAGAGATTGAGTCCCTCCTTCTGACTTTGTTCTGCTCTTCTCCATTGGTTCCTCAGCTGTCTCCTTTCTCTAACTAAGCGTTCAATCTCCTGCTGCTGTCTAGACTTTCCAGGAATAGTTTGTACTTTTTCCTTCCTTTTTTCAACTCCAAACCTCTCACTTCCATATGCGTAGATGATGTCCCCAAATTTATCCAGCTTCTTTTCAACTGTTCCACTTAATCTTTCCAAAGCAACGCAGAGATCTGTGTTTACTGTGTCCCATGCAGTTTTCTCACAAGCTCTTGGCCATTTAACTCCAGGCTTGTGCCCGTTGAGGTTCTTTTCTCTCTTATGCTGGTTTGTCTGACCGGGTTCACAAGGACCATTAGGTTCATCACTAACTGTGTTCATGCAAGTCCTCCTCACATCTATGACAGGGGTGCTGATATCCTGCGAACTGTGGTTTGCTTCCTGTCGCTGGATTTCATTCGACTGACTTGACTGACTTCGTAAGAAGTACTGATCAATGCGAGGCCCTTGTCCCTTCTCCCTCAAGCATTTCATTCTCCCTTGATGAATCTTCAAACCCCTGACCGTTGCATTTAAATTTGTATTTAATTGCATTTCATTACAGGTGGACGTTAACCCACACACGGGAAACCAAAAACCTGACGATACTGCTGAAGGAATTTATGAAGACATGATTCTGTAGTGGTAGAAGCAGTTGCATTGTGTATAGTCAGCGGAAAGGTGTCTTCTGGAGCCCATACATGCATTGACAGTAATCGCGTAGTACATGCTATCTGTGGGGATTCATCTGGCAGTGAAGAAGGTTATAGTGTTGCTGTTCGGTACTTTGTCTGTAAAATGAAAAGTGATACCATGAAACGCTACAAAAGCAATCAACACCAGGCAAATAAATGAAATAGAGAAGGAATAAGTGTATAAATGTTGGCACCAGCGTTACCATTCCTGTGCCTGAGTTAGATCATGGGAGAGGAGATCCTAAAAATATATTAGCTGTTATTACAGAAGTTGTAGACGGTGACTTCTATAATTCGTGTGGGAACGGAGTATGGTACCTGAAGCAGTTGTACACGAGAGCCCAGTTTAACCCTTGCACACAGAAGTACACACAGAAGTATCATTAGAAAACGTGACAAATAAAGTCATTACTTTGAGGGCGCAGCGACCTTACCGTCTCTTGGCCCCGGCCAAGGGTTTGTAAAATATGGTTGCAAAAAAGTGTCCTGACAAGCGGTGCCAATGTTTAACCAAAGGTTTACTGTGCAGCTCAACATGCCACAGCAGTACTCCTTACTGTAACATACTCATCAATGAAAGTTCCTCAACAATCAAATTACCATTCATTTTACTACTACTGAATCTTTTTTAAATCAAATGTTGACACACATTTTCTACTGTTTTTTTTAACTTTGTTTTTATGAATGAGTTGTTCCAAGTATTGTGCTTGTGGCTGAGACACAAGTTAAATAATAAATATTGTTTGAATGTGTTTGAACTGTTTGAATTCTATGCACTGGCAAATGTCTGTCTATTTTAATAAATACTAAGGGCCCTATTCTCATGAAATGAGTGCAATTGCAAACGCAGTGGTTAAAGTCAGTTGTGTGGCTTCTCCAAAAGTGTGATTCTGATTAGTGGCGTACTGACAGCGCCCAGTCAATCAACCCTGAGTAGGTTGAGGAATCTGCTATCCAATCAGAGCCAGGTAACAATCGCTTTAAGAGACAGAATGCACATGCGTCACTGCAAGGCTCAGATCTCTGAATACTCTGAATGTAGAAGTGGTGAGATGTCAAGCGGCAGTAGCACAAAGCAAGATAAAACAGCGCAAGTCGAAACAGCAAGTGACTCGTCGAGAGAATTCGTAAACCACGCTTTACAACACAGAGATTGTTGTATTAATATCTGTTAACATTCATTTGTCCATTACTTCTGGTCCTGGCTATTAGCGGTGCCCTACATTATTGCTTTATATGTGTTTCCCACTTTTGTTTTCGGTTCTGTGTCATAATGTGTGGGTTATGTATTCTCTCCCAATGGCCTGTCCTTGTGCTGAATAGGTCCACATGCTGTACTAAACTTCATAAAATATTTCCTTTATGTACCATACTTTTTGTTTCAATAAACCAATTTAGCCTAACTGTTGTTTTTGTAATGCATTAATAAAAAAAATATTACATACCTGATATACCCTTCCTCTCAATGGATGAAATTATAGGGTAGGTTTTCGAATTAAAATTAGGATTTCACAAACATTTCGTGGACCTGTTTAAACACTAAATAAAGTAAATAATATTTCAGAGCACTATAAAAGCCTAAACATAGTGGTACTTGCTTCCTTACTAAAGTGGAGTGCTGCCATTTGTTAAAGTTGAAGTATATTACTAAAGTGCAGTTGCTGCCGACATTCTCTGTTTCTGTGTTGTGAAGACTTGCCCTTACATTGAGTCTGCATGTTCTGCATCCACTGAATTGGTCCCATCCAGGAATTTACTTTATTAGTACCGAGCGAAAAGAAAAAAAACATGCTATTCGGGTCTACAATTCTAACTGCGTTTAAAAAGTAAACAGCAAGTTGTTTGAAGCGACATGGCTGTGCGAGATCGTAGCAAATGAGCAAGATGGGCTGAAAACTTTCTTATGTTCTTATGTTCTTATGTACCTATAGTACTGATTTAACTTGGAAACAACTGACAGGAATACTTTTTGTCTCTGCTGACTTTCAAGTTTGCTTTCTGAAAGCTGTTGTTTGTTTTACGTTCTGTTTAAGACTCTGTAGTAGCCTTTCGTTTAATGCGTGATTCTGAAGCTAAATAGTGATCGATCATATTTTCTCCAAAGTCATATTACAAGATGTGCAAAACAATTTACCTCAGTCTGCATGTACACTTTCTTTGGGAAATTTCTTGACACAATCCTTAGCCGAAATATACTTAGCTTTTTTTGCTGTGTCGTCCATTTCTGGTATTTTACCTCCAATTCTGAAAACTAGATTTTAGCAACAAAGTGGTTAAAGAAAAGGGCTTGTAACCAGGAGGTCCCTGGTTCAAATCCCACCTCAGCCACTGACTCATTGTGTGACCCTGAGCAAATCACTTAACCTCCTTGTGCTCCGTCTTTCTGGTGAGACGTAATTGTAAGTGACTCTGCAGCTGATGCATAGTTCACACACCCTAGTCTCTGTAAGTCACCTTGGATAAAGGCATCTGCTAAATAAACAAACAAACAAATAACAACAATGCAACACTGACTTTGTCCCACCTCCTACTGTACAGTACAGGTCACAGAAAAGACAGTACAGACACACTGATAGACTGATTAAAACATTGTTGTCATGTGAACAGTAAACAAGAAAGTTAACTGCTTTGGAGTATTTTTTTAAAATGGTATTTGTCTAAGGACGAATTATTTTTTTGTTTACTTTTCTTTCTTTGATTTCCTCTTTCTGTCCAGACGCAAACATTTTGCTAATTAGGACGACTTTGCTTTTTAGAATGTGTTCAATTGTTAAAGTTCCTGATTGAGCCACTAAATAAACCTGGTTTAAGTGGGTCTTAACGCAGTGCTCAATTATTTATTTGGGACCCCATTGCGCTGTCATCAGAATCGCTTCAGCGAACATGTTAATGTCCGTCAGGGCTACGTCATGTCAGCTTTCCTCTTCACCGTGGCCATTGACTGGGTCATGAAAAACACAACCCCTTATAAACAAGACAGGCATCAGATGGACCCTACACCACAGCAACCCATCACGATCAATAACCAACAGATCAAGTATGTCAATCAGTTCACTTACCTCGGCAGTACCATCACTCTTAAAGGAGGAACTGAAGAATTTGCAAAATTACAACTTCTGTGGAAGTCTTCTGTATATTCCCGAAAGACCAAACTAAAAATATACAGCAGACAGTCCTTTCTGTACTACTCTATGGATCAGAATGTTGGCGGGTGACAAACAGATTGGCCAGCTTCCAAAACACATGCCTACAAAATATCTTACAAGTATTTTGGCCCAACACCATCTCCAACCACAGATTACACCAGTTGTCACAACAGGAAAAGATCTGCAAATCCTAAAAAGAAGGTGGAAATGGTTTGGACATCTCCAGAATGGCCAGCAACTTACCAGCAAAAACAGCGCTGACATGGACCCCGGCGGGGAAGAGAAAAAGAGGCAGTCCCAGAACAACATGGAGATGGACCATGGAAAAGAACTGAAGGCTGCCAGGCTCACATGGGGTACGGCAGGAAAGAAAGCCCAGGACAGAGGAATCTGGAGAAGTCTTGTGCGAGCCTTATGTGCCTCTTGGCCCGAAGAGGATAAGTAAGTAAGTAAGAATATGTTAATGATACCACGCCCCGAAATTTATGCTGACCCATGGCGATGGGACAGGCGCAAGACATGTCTTCAGAATACCATTTCAGCTACATTTATGCGCCACAGAATCGGTGGCAAGCGCGTTCACACTTGCACTTGCATTTGTTTTCTAAGTGGTGGTTTAGTATTATTGTATTTGTGTTATAAATATTGTTAAAAACAGAATACAATTGTATTGTTTGAAATGTGCAAAGATCTCTCTTTAATTTATGATAATAATAATAATAATAATAATAATAATAATAATAATAATTTGGCTTCTGCCATTATATATATATATATATAATCTATCTGGACCCATTCTGTTTTGCATATTTCCTTCAGCTCAGACAGCTTGGATACACAATGCTTAGTACAGCTTTTTTCAGATCAGTCCAGAGCATTTCTAGTGTAACTCTCTCCTCGCTGGTTTGCCTGCTTCGGCTTTTCACCCTCTTCAACATTCTGCTGCTCGTCTGGTATTCTCCCAACCACGCTACCCCTCTGCTTCCACTCTCCACCTATCGCTCTATTCATCATACTACCCCTTCCTATCTCCAATCCTTCATGTCATCTTATATTCCCTCTTGCCCTCTCTGCTCATCCTCTATTATTATTATTATTATTATTATTATTATTATTATTATTATTATTATTATTATTATTATTATTATTTATTTCTTAGCAGACGCCCTTATCCAGGGCAACTTACAATTGTTACAAGATTATTTTTTACATACAATTACCCATTTATACAGTTGGGTTTTTACTGGAGCAATCTAGGTAAAGTACCTTGCTCAAGGGTAAGCAGCAGTGTCCCTCACCTGGGATTGAACCCACGACCCTCCGGTCAAGAGTCCAAAGCCCTAACCACTACTCCACGTTGCTGCCCTACTGAAACAGCTCCCAGTTCTCCTCAGGACTGTTCAGTCTTTTACTGCTTTCCAGCGTCTTCTCAAAACCCACGTATTCAATCTTTATTTGTAAATTTCTATTTATATATATTTTTGTATTTTCCTTTATTTATATTTATTTTGTATATGCGTTTGTTTTGCATTTTTATTGCCTGTAACTTGTATACTTTATATTTTGTTTAATATCTGTAAGTCGCTTTGGATAGTAACTAATTCATTAAACAATAATAATAATAATAATAATAATAATAATAATAATAATAATAATAATAATAATAATATTTGATTGAGATCTGGTGATTGCAAAGGCAATTCCAGAACTTTTAGCTTTGTTTTTTTCAAGAATTCCAGAACTGACTTAGCCATATGCTTTGGGTCATTGTCGTGTTGGAAGATAAACTGTCTGCAAATTAGCCTAGAAGCAGATGGTATCGCTGTACTTAGTAGAATATTTTGATACATGGCTTCAATCACATGAATGTCTCCAGTTCCTGAACCACCTCCATGTTTAACTGTAGGTACAGGCATTTCTTCATTGAAAGCTTTCCCTCTTTTTCTCCAAACATACTGTGTGTCCATTTTTGGGGAAAAGTTATATTTTAGTTTCAGAACAAGAGTTTGAATCTTGGCATTTTCTATTAATCATATACGTTTGCTTGTGATATGAAATTGAATTGAAAGACAATTACAAGTAATAAAATGTATTAACATAATGCTATTGTACCCAGGCGATCGGTGAAAGAAAACAAATGGGTATTTACCTGTAAACCCCGAAACCTCAACAGATATACCAAAGCTGGGTGCCAGCACCTGTGACGCAGTCATGCCCGCCCCCGGAGGGCATAAGAAGCATGCATGCACAGATACCAGCATCATTTTTCCTTTTTATAATGATAATAACCTAACGTTCCCTTTCATGTACGAAATGTAACCATTACAGAATGGGGGAGCAAACCAAAGCCGTCGTAAGGGCAATATTGCATAACCTCTGGAATGGTACAAGGCTAAGCCGAGACTGTCTTGTGCATTACCGTTCAAAACCCCAGTAACAAGTAGCTAGGGCTAATAAACCGAAAGAGAAACTCACCTCTATGTTATATTGTAAGAGTCAAGCCGCCCTCAGTACACTTGTTTCAAAGCCAGGGTTTTGGGGATTCCTGACATTCAGTCTACAGAACCTTGTAAAGGTATGGGAAGTAGCCCACACCGTTGATTTGCAAATGACCTTGACAGATGCACCCTGGAACAAAGCCCACGAAGTTGGCATGCCCCTGGTGGAATGGGCTGTGAGCTTTTCTGGAGGGGGCAAGTTGGCTTGCTCATAGGCAGTCCTGACTGTGTCTGTGATCCATTTGGACAGCCTCTGTCTAGACAGGGCTTGACCATGGGACTTGCCCCACAACAGACAAAAAACAGTTTGGACTGCCTCCAACTTTGTGTCCTGTCCACGTAATATGCTAGTGCCCGCACAGGGCAGAGTGTATGGAGCTCTGTCAGACTGGAAAGGAGGTGGATGGAAAGCATCCAATTCCACAGACTGGTTGATCTGGAATGGCAAGATAGTTTTCCGCAAAAAAGCAGATTGAAAAATGAAGCAGGCTTTTGCAATTGAAAATGCTTGCATCGGAGGCTGTGGGGTCCAGTGGTTAAAAGAAAAGGGCTTGAAATCAGGAGGTACGCAGTTCAAATCCCGGCTCACTCACTGACTCGCTGTGTGACCCTGAGCAAGTGAGAGGAGGTGTTTGTGTGCCATGAGCAACAGCTTGTGGGCCACACCATAAAGACTGGGAGACCTGAGGCCGCACTGGTGGTTTATATAAGCCACCACAGCAGTGTTGTCGTCCAGACAAGCATGTGTCTCCCTTGAACCTCATGCAAAAAATTCTGCAGAGCCAGATAAACTGCCTGCAGCTCCACAATATTGATATGGAGACCTTGCCATGGGGGGGTTCCATACCCTCTCTGCTCCCCTCCCATTCCACACAGAGCCCCACGTGAGGCTGGACGTGTCTGTGATGCTGCCCAGCACTACGCCTAGGCATAGATGGGCAGGGTGTGTCCACCAAGGTAGCACTTTTAGACAGTGACGAGACACTGTCACTAGGCGGCCATGGTCAATGCAGTCAGAAAAACCCTGCTGTTGAATCAGGCTTGGAGTGGGCGCATTTGCAGGATACCCAAAGGAGGGGTCTGGAAAGCTGCTGCCATCAAGCTCAGAAGTCTCTGGAACGTCACTACTGTAAGAGCTGTATTGAGCTGAAAAAGCTTCAAATAGGCGTCTATTGTCTGCACTCTGTCGTCTGACAGCATGGACCTGGATCCAATTACACTCCTAGATAGGAGGTTGTCTGCAAAGGTGTGAGCTGGCTCATTGCACGATTCACCAACAGGCCCAACCGATGATGGTGGCCGGTGACAAGTTCCATATAGGCCTCTGCCAGCGTAGGAGACTGTAACAGGGTCATGCGTGGGTGCGTGCATTCACTGCTGAGTGACAGGCAGGAGATCAAGACAGAGGTTGAAGTTGACACGCCCCGCAGGCGCGCAGGATTTATTTACACACACACACAGTGAGAACAGCTCACGTGACACTACCAACCATGTCCGCTTACGAAAAAAACAAAATAAAACACAATACAAAAAACTATAAAATAAAAGGTGCCGTAAAAACGGCGTGCGCTACTCCCTAATGCATGGAGGTCCCACTTGCTCACCTCGCTATACTTTATGGGGATCTACCATCCCCAAACTAATCTTTATGTATCAACACAAACCCTGACTCCAGCCGTCTGCAGTTTTGGCAGCTTCTTTGGCTCAGATCCCAGTTCACCATCACGGCGATTTGAGGATTTCAGCAACATATTTCGTGCTCTATGCTTGGGTAGCGTGGACGATCTTCAGCCCGTTGTCCTTGGCTTTGCAGCAGCCCCGAGGTGAACAAACAGGACCTTTTTACACCTGATGCCGTGCTGGAACACACCTACCCGCTGATTATCCACAGCTGGCAATCACACACAGCAGGCAGGCTATCCCAGGAGCGTCAGGTACTGAATTAAATTAATTACAACAATTACACACATTTACACAATACTATTTAAATCTATACACAAAAAGAACCCTCTTCATGTGCAGGGCTTCTGCCCTGCTACAGTGACAAATGCACAAATGAGCCAGTCTTCCAGGTAATTGAGTACTCTGATGCCTCTGAGTCTCAATGGGGCCATAATAGCTTCCATGCTATTTGAAATGGCATGAGGAGCTGGAGAGTGGCCAAATGGCAGTACATGGAACTCGTACCCTGTTCCTTCAAAAGAGAACCGTAGGTACCTCCTGTGCCCTGGTCTTATGGGGATTTGTTAATTATGTGTCCTTGACGTCCACCATGGTGAACCAGTCACCTGGCCTGATTGACTGCAACAGCTGTCGCATGGTCAACATTTGAGGTAGAGGATTGGTCTGAGGCCACCATCCTGCTTGGGCACCAGGAAGTACTTGGAGTAAAACCCTTCCATCAAGTGGAGAGGATGTACTGTGCAAATAGCTCACTTTTGTAGCAGAGCTGCCACCTCCTGAGACAGTACTGCAGTGTCTCATGGGTCTGTGTAGTCATGCCCCAAAAGGGAGGGGGACTGTGCTTGTATTTGAGAGAATAGCTGGTCTGTACAGTTGAAAGCACCCAGATGTCTGTGGTGCACTGACGCAAATACTCTAGGTGGCTCCCTGAAAAGGGGCCCTGGGCTTGTGGCAGAAAGGCCCTAGGGCCACAGCTGGGCTTGTGGCTTAGTCTGAGGTCTTTGCCACGGTACGCAGCCATGGGCCAGTTATGAATTTCCCCTCTGGCTGTAGTTGCAGCCATCTGTGCCGGTCTCAGGCTGCTGGGGCCTTGGGCACCAGTTTGCCACTAGTTTGTGCACCAGGGGTAGTCGCTTTGGAAGCACCAGTTCCTTTGTGGACTCCCGTGCGTAGTGAGAGCGCTGCAGCATCTTGTTCACCACAGGACCAAAGGTATGCCCCGATGTAATGGGGGCGTCTAACAGCGGTGCATTATCCCCATCAGACACTCGTGCCTGGGAAAGCCAAAGTTGTTACCTTGCAGCTACCAAAGCAGCAAGATTTCTACCCACGGCCTGTCCATTCAGTTTGGAGATACGGAGCAGGTTTTTGTTCACCAAGCGCAGCTCCTGTAGCTACTGTGGTGAGGGTCTATGACTCTCAGAGACAGCCTTCAATAAACAGGTCTTGTAGGCTACCAATATACTATTATAGTTACCCAGCTTTGCTTGCAAACGCACCGGCTGAGTAAGCCAGCTTCAGAATGCTTTCTGTTTGTTAGGGCAGGTAGCGCTAGTTTAGGCTGCAGGAGGAAATTGAGCCAAACCCAGTTTCTCTGTGTCATGCAGGCTATACAATGACCCCATCGACAGGGAAACAGCCGGAGCTGTAGCCGAGTGACCCCATGACAATTGGACTTCATTTGTGGGGGACACAGGAGAGGGAGCAGGCTCATCATCAAAGATGGACTGTTTCCTTGTCCCATCCGCAGGCCAGGGCACTTGCAATTTTGCAATGGCCCTCTTAATCAATGACAACAGCTGTACCGACAGGGAGATATTAACTGCAGGTAATGGGCTGTCTGTGTCTACCTCCACAAGGGGGAACTCCAGGTCGCTGGCCGCGTCAGAGGTGGCGATGGACAGCATATCCTCATGCTGTCAGTCTGTGCTTAATGCCCTGTGTTGCTCCAAGGGAACAAGGGGGGGCAGGTGGAGCAGTGTGCTCACGCAGCAGCTCCATTTGCTCAGAGTCAGACAATCTTTTTAACCGGTGACTCTTCCAGGAGGAGGAGAAGGAGAAGGGGAGGCAGAGGATGATGAAGAAGACCGTAAAGACGTCTTCTTATGTGGACTTTTGCCTCAGGCACTTTTTCTACTATCCTTGGCCCAGAGCCATCTGGAAAGGACACAGCCACGTTTTTAACAGACGAAGGGGAGAGCCCTGCCCAAGTGCAATGGACATGGAGCGCTCTGCAAAGCTGAGAGACACATGTTTTTCCAGCAAGTGCTTAGAACTTGCGAAAAACTCGCAAAAATCTTGCAGAAGCTGCCGTCAGCAAGTGCCTGTTTTGCATACTCTGGCCCCAGGCAAGAAAAGCACCTGTCGTGCTTATCCTCCGCTGGGAGACTGGCAAGACGCAGACAGCAACACAGTATAGCCTGTTGCCTCAGTCTACTCAAGCAGCAACGCCGCTGCACAGTCGGTACGGTATGCTCGACCCCTGGCCTCGGTACAGTACACGTGCGGTGACTTGCACCAGGTGGGTGTGGTACCGGTGCGGTAACCTCGAACCCTGTTCGGCAGATGCTGGCTCGGGAACGGAGCAGGTCGGTGACTTACAGGTCTATTCAGTTTGCGTTACCACAAGAAGCAGTATACAGGGGTACCCACCTATATAGCTTCTGGCAAACCCAAAGTCCGAACGCATACAAGACTGAGGGAAGCCTGCCTTAACAGCCTTTTTAATGGTGCTGCAAGCAGGCGCCAAGACGGCAGCAAGAGACTGCAAGCAATCTAAGCCAATGTGCATATCTCACTTAACGCAGGGCTGCTGAGCCCAGCAGCTGTGGTCGTGTCTCTGCAGAAAAAAAACAAAAAAACGACAAAAACAGACCAGAGAAAGAACTCTCACAAAAAACAATAATCACAACATTAAAGTTCAAATAATAATAAACTTGTATACAAAAACAACATTTTTAACTCCGGCCAGAGCTAAGCAGCCTGTAAGGAGAGCACAAGTCAGCCGATTCTGAGACTTACCAAATTGACCGGCAGCGTCGTCATGCCAGTCTCCCCCCTCCTAGAAGAGACTCGGCTCAATGATGACTGAACAGCACCAGCCCATCTTCTTCAGCCTGCTGCGTGTAATGTGCACAGCGACCGATTATAATGGATACATTTCTATTTCAGAGAACCAGGGTTATGCTAATTTAGTTTTGAGAGCATAATCTGCAAACACGTGTGGATTCTGCTTCTTCCCCTGGCTGGAATTTGCGTTGCTGTTGGAATCTGCGTTGAAATAGGTAAATTGATTGTAATTTATTTGTTAGAATCGTTGCTTGCTTAGGTAAGCAGCCTGCACTTAATCAAAAAACTTAAAAAAAAAAAGAATTAAGTTATCCAAACTGTGTTTGGGGCATGTTGAATTGTGAGGTTGATGCAAACGTAGTATTACGTATATGGCTCCAGGCCGACAGGATAGTATAAATTGGCAATCAGTGTCTTAGAACGCCAGCCGTTGTAAGCGCCAGCCACAAGTGCAAGGGCAGTCTGAGCTGTGGCAGTCCGCGCGAGGACAGGTAGAGCAAGGACCTTTTCCAAATCCCTCCCAATGGCCTCTAGAGGCCTCATTCCTACTTTGACACCCAACGTCTGGATCCCCTGGACAAAGCGGGCTCACTCGTTCTCCACTCCCAGAATGAACACTGGTAAGTACCTGCTGCACATTCCCTTACTAACTCCTTCTCCCCCTACGCTGCCTGCTACAAACTTGAAAATCTCCTTTTTCAATTGTCATTCCCTGACTAACAAATCTCTGCTTCTCAGTGAATTTATAACCGATACCAATCTTGATCTTCTCTGTCTAGCTGAAACCTGGCACTCTGTAAACGACATGCACTCGCTGCATCTAGCCACCCCAAAGGGCTGTTTCCTCTTTGACAAACCTCGCTTCACTGGCCGAGGCAGGGGCACTGCTGTTATTGCAAATTCTGTGCTCGATTCCTCAGTTCTTTCTTTGCCTGCCTTTTCTTCATTTGAGCATCTCGCCATCAAGCTCCCCTCTCCCACGTCCCTTACCCTTGCTTTTACCTACCGTCCACATAAGAACAACTATATTTTTATTGCTGAGTTTTGGCAGAGTGGCAGAGTGTCCCGCCCCTTTGTTTATTATTTATTTTAGATTATGATTTATGTTTATATTACGGCGAAGCGCCTGTATTTGTTATTGTTTTATATTTTAAAAACCTCGTGAGGATGCGTGACTGATCAGCTAGTGATTTATTTAGCTAGCTGACAGGCACACATCCTTATTAAACTCGTACAGACGGTGACCATCTCCCGAGTTAATTCATTGATTAATTGTTGCTAATCGGGAGATGGTCACAATTGTTTATATTTTAATACCGTGAGTGTACAGAGGAGAGTAAGCAAGGAGAGTGGTATTAAAATATAAACAATTGCTATATATATATATATATATATATAAGTATACTTGTTTCGTTATTGTTTTTTTGGCGAACGTGCCCTTTTGTTTGTAGTGTTTCGTTTTGTTTAAACCTTTTGTGTATTTATTATTTAATAAATACGCTGAGTGCCGTAGCGCTCAGTTTCACCACCGCCATTAATTGTTTGGTTTCTGTTTCTGGTCCGTGACCATACACATGCCACTCAACGACAGCTCGGTCACACTCGTCCCTCGTCTGCACTTCAACTGACAAAATTCTACGCCTAGGTGACTTCAACATTCATGTTGACTTGCATTCCTCCCCTCTAGTGACCAACTTCAACACGCTTCTGGACTGTCTTGGACTTTCTCAATCTGTCAACGTCCCAACTCACACCCGAGGACACACCCTGGATCTGCTCATCACCAGGGGTCTTGATGTCTCCAATCTCTCCGTCTCAGATGTCTCTCTCGCTGACAATTTCTTAATTACTGCTAATATTAATCTCCCTGCTCCTTCCTCCTCTACTGATATTGTTGTCTCCTTCCATCCCAAGAATCTGCTGAATCCTCTGAAACTCTCAGAATGTGTCTCTGCATCCCCTCTAACTGGTACTCTCCCGTCCTCAGTTGATGATGCAGTGACCCTCTACAACACCTCCCTTACTCATATCATTGACAATGTTGCCCCGCTTGCAACCAGTTAAGAAAGATCGAAACTGCCCATGGTACACCCTCGAACTTCGACTGCTTAAATCTGCCTGCCACAAGCTCGAGTGCAAGTGGAGGTCATCTGGACTAACGGTTCACAGAGAGATCTGGACCGATCATCTCGCAAGCTACAGGCGTGTGCTTACCATGGCCAGGGTGAAATACTTCTCTGAAATCATAACTATCGGACACGGTAAACCCAATGTTCTATTTAAGACCATTGACCAAATCCTACATCCAGCCACAGACAGATCCAACTCCTGTCCATCCTCCTCTCTTACCTGTCATGATTTCTCCCCTTTCTTTCAGAAAAAAATCGACAACATCTATTCTATGCTCTCCCACCACAAACCCAGTTACTACTTGACCACCTTGACGCTCCTCCGGTTGCCCCTCCTGCCCTCTCCTCTCTCCATTGCTGATGTTTCAGGCTTACTGTTGAAATCAACTACTGCCATATGCCCCCTGGACCCCAGGCCAACTAACCTTGTCCGTCTCTGTGCTTCCGATCTTGCTCCCTCCATTATGCACACTCTTAACCTGTCCCTGGACTCTGGCTTGGTTCCTGCTGCCCCTAAGCTTGCCCGAGTTACGCCTGTACTCAAAAAACCCTCACTTGACCTGGCTGACTTATCTAATTTCCGTCCTGTCTCCAATCTCCCTTTTCTCTCAAAAACTCTCGAAAGAGCTGTAGTCAGTCAGCTGATGAAACATCTCACAGACAACAATCTGCTTGAATCTCTACAGTCTGGTTTCCGGCCGCATCACAGTACTGGAACTGCTCTGCTCTGGATTGTAAATGATCTCCTGCTCAATGCTGATGCTGGTGCTCCCTCTGTGCTCGTCCCCCTTGACCTAACAGCTGCTTTTGACAGCATAGATCATGACATTTTTCTTGACCGCCTTCAGAAGTATGCTGGGATCTCTGGAACCTGTCTCTCCTGGATGTTCACTTACCTAGCCGGACGCATGCAGTCTGTTTTCTATGCTGGACGCAGTGGTGTTGCAAACCCAGTCATTTGTGGTGTCCCCCGAAGATCTGTTCTTGGGCCCCTTCTCGTCAATATCTACATGCTTCACCTTAGGTCACTTCATCCGCCAACACAGCCTCATGTTTCACTCCTATGCTGACGACACACAGCTCTACTTAAAACTTTACACTCATAGCCCCTCTGCCATGGTCCAGCTCTCAGCTTGCATTCAAGACATCGAGGCCTGGATGTCTGCCAATTTTCTTCAGCTGAACACTAGCAAATCTGAACTCCTTCTAGTAGGATCTAAAACTCAACTTAAGAATCTAAATATAGCTGCCCTGAACCTCGCAAACTGTCTGCTGCTGCCTTCCCCCGCAGTACGAAGCCTTGGTGTACTTTTGACAGCAACCTCTCCTTTGATACCCACATCTCCTCCGTGATCAAATCTTCCTTCTACCATCTTCAAAACATCTCCAAAGTCCGTCCCTACCTCTCCCTTCCAGATGCGGAGATACTTTGTCATGCGTTTGTCTCTTCTCGACTCGACTACTGCAACTCTCTTGGTGGTCTCCCTGCAAGCACCATAAACTGAATAAAGCTTGTCCAGAATGCCGGTGTCAGGATCCTTACCAGATGTAAAAAATGTGATCACATCACCCCCCGTCTTGCCCAGCTGCACTGGCTACCTGTAAAGTTCAGGATTATTTTCAAAACTCTTCTGCTCACCTACAATGCCCTTCATCACACAGGTCCAGAGCACCTCCTCAACCTGCTGACCCGCTATGTCCCTGCCCACAAGCTGAGGTTCTCCGACTCTGGCCTGCTTGTTATCCCTGACCAAAAGTGCATCACACTTGGAGAACGCTCGTTTAGCTTCATGGCTGACTCTTTGGAACTCTCTCCCAGCTTTATTGCTTGATGCTCCCACCGTCGCTCGCTTTAAATCAACTCTCAAGACCCACCTGTTCTCTCTTGCTTTCCATGCTCTTTAAGCTATATCTGCTATTAGCTGCTGTGTTGCTGCTACTATTTCATGTATTATGCACTTTCCACTGTATTTAATGTATTATACATTTTTTCCCCTGTATAGCATGTATTATGCATTTCTCTGTATTATGGATTTTCTTGTTGTTACTGCATCTTGTAAAGCGCTTTGTGATGGTGGTTCACTATGAAAGGCGCTATATAAAATAACGATTGATTGATTGAATAACCATGTGGCACTAACCACCCAAGTGTTTAAATAATAATAAACACATCTTACATATAAGTACTTAATATGCCTGGCCAGGTAACATTCAGGTTCTCTTTTATAATAAATAGTGATTGATTCCCCTTTAAGAAGGGTGACTTTCCATGATCCTTTGTTTTTTTAAATAGGTAGAGGGGGAAGGGAAGGGAGGTTCTCTGTCATCAGTCCATGGTGTTTAAAAAATCCAGTGATTGATTTGTATTTATTAAAAGTTAAAGAAAAGGAGGAAAGAGGGGTTTTCTGTGAACTGGCGGGGAAATGGTTAAAGCGTGTATGGGAAAATGACTAAGATTTTTACAGATGGGTCTAAAAATACAGATAATGGTAGGGTTGGAGCAGCTTATTACATTCCAGAATTTGAGGTAGGAAAATGTGTTCGTATTACAGATAACGTGTCTATTATGATGGCTGAAGTAATACAGATTATTTTGGCATTACAATGGATTATAGAGGTTAAGGTAGAGAGAGCAGTAATTTTTCAGATTCGTTATCAGGGCTACAGGCAATTAAAAATGAAGGAAAAGGGGCTAGAAGGGATTTAGTACAGGAAGTAAGTAATATCTAATGTCAGAATGTGTGTATTTAGGATTGTATGTGTTTTTTGTGTGGATTCCAGTGCATATAGGAATAGAGGGGAATGAAAGGGCGGATGGGTTAGCAAAAATGGCAGTGAAGAAAGTCAATGTGGGTATGGATGTTCATTATGGGTTAAGGGAGTATTATAAAATAATAGAAACAATTATTGTGAATGATTGGTAGAAAAAAGGGCATAAATTATATAAATCACAAAGTCAGTTTGTGGGAAGGATGGTATGGAGGAAATAGACAGGAGGAAGTTAACCAAATAAGGCTGTTTATAGGACATTCAACTTTAAATGAACATTGATATAGAATTGGAACGCATGAGAATGGGTTATGTATGAGAAGTGGGGTTATGGAAACTGGAACATCTGATGGTTGAATGTGCTAGATACAGGGAAGTGAGATTAGAGGTGTAGGAAGAGTTGAGGGCTTTAAATATTCAAAATAAGTTTTATTTATTTTATTATTTATTTTATTATTATTATTATTATTATTATTTATTTTATTATTATTATTATTATTATTATTATTTACATAGCAGGAATCAGTTCTCTGCAGGGGCTTATGGTATCAAGATAGAAGCCACCGTTAGCACTTTGGTCCCAAAGCCAGGGTTTTAAAGATCCAGTACATTTAGTCTGTAAAATCTTGTGAAAGTATGTGGCGTGGCCCATACTGCAACATTGCAAATGTCAGTGACAGATGCACCCTGGAACAACGCCCAAGAGGTAGACATACCTCTTGTGGAGTGACCAGTGACCTTCACAGGAGGGGACAGGTTGGTTTGTTTATAAGCAATCTTGACTGTCTCTGCAATCCAACCAGGCAGCCTCTGAGCCCAGATAGGTTGAAAAAATCTCCTCAGAGATACAACTCCAGCCGGTGAATCATGACAGAGAGAGGAGAGTGAAATGATCTGCAGGGGGGTGGGGGGTGGGAGGATCAGTCAAGTCACAGGCTCCCAGAGTGCCACAAGGCCACGTACAGACTCACAAAATACACTCAAAACCTCCAGGAAAAAAGCTTAAATTATAAAATCATTTTGAGATTAATTCCGGAAGGAAACAAAAAATCTTGGCTTTTGATGAAGCAGCTTGCTCGAATCAGGCTGAAAAGAAAATGACAGGTGCTGTTTAACCATCATCATTGAGCCTACTCTTCTAGGAGACTGGCGTGACGACATTGCCGGTTACTTTGCGACAGCTTTGGGAAGTCTCAGAATTTCAGGTAAACAGTTAACCCATTATGTAATGGATATATTTCGTACTTGAAAGGGAACTAATAATACAACGGCAGTTATATATCGCATAAGTAGTAATACACAATAGAGAAATATACGCAGATAGCAGTAACAGGTACTTTTCTACCTTTACCTTAATAGTCTGTAAAAATGTAATAGAACTGTGACAGGGCGAGGAGCCCTGTACATAGAAGAGGGCAGGGCAAAGCCCTGCTGTTAAAGTATTGTTTTGATTTTATGGTATTTAAAACAAATATATTGTTTATTTATTTTAGAATGGGGTACCCCTCTGCTCGTGTGCAGTTTATTATTTTGTGTTTGTATTATGATTTATTTATTTGTATATAATGACGGCGAAAGCCATGTGTTTTGTTATTGCAAGTATATAATTAAAAACTTTGTGTAGAAGGCAGTCATCACCCAAATTAATTAAGTGATTAATTTGTTGCTAATTGGGAGATGGTCACCTGCATATAAGCCTGCAGCTCTCTGCACTCTGGGTGGGTATTCGGAGGAGTGAACGAGAGCGGAGGAGACAAGAGAGAAATCAAATTAAAAATAAATCTAGGAACAGTGAAGGTGATTTGCCCAGCCTGACCTGGATCATTTATTTGGTTATTGTGTTTGTGATTTTTTTTTGTTCAAACCTTTTATTTTATTTTTGTTTGTTTAAATAAAACGGCGCAAGCGCCATTGCACCGTACCTGCAGTGTCTCTTTGTTGTAGTTCCTGCATCTGGCCTGACGTCACCATCCCGGCTACCCTGTCACAAGAACTAATATATTCATTGATTGAAAACCATTATACAGTAACTAAGCTGTATTATAAAGTCAATAGCCAGAAAAAGGGATAATTCTTTCAAACATCTGCTGAAGAACAACACTTCGGCAACACAGCAGATGATGGTCAAGACAAAGGAGTTGGATTCACTATTGAGAGAAGCACTTGTAGCAAACTACAACAAAGGAAATGGCTACAGAATACCAAAATCCACAAACCACATAAAAATCAAGAAGTACCATGGAAGAAATTCAACTGAAATGTTTGAACGCAGTGGATGTCCAATAAATATTACGGGTAAAGCAAGTAGGAGAATCATTCGAGCAGCTAAAAGTCCAAGATTAACAGCCAAGGACTTAAAGAAAGATTTAGAAGCATCAGGCATAATAGTGCACGAAAGAACTGTCCAAAGACACCTGAACACAGAAGAGTTGTATGCATGTAGACCTCGCTGCAAACCACTTTTAAAGAAAATTCATAAAAACTTGAACAGGAATATGAAACATTCTTCAACAAAATTCTCTGGTCCAATGTAACTAAAATATAGCTTTTCCCACAAAATGAACCACAGTATGTTTGGAGAAAAAGAGGGAAATCCTTCAAGAAGAAAATAAACATGGAGGTGGTTCAGGAACTGGACACAGTTGGGACAATGACCCAAAGCAAATGGCTGTCAGCTCTGAAGAAAACAAAGCTAAAAGTTCTGGAATTGCCTTTGCAATCACCAGATCTCAATCTAATAGAAATGCTTTAGACTGATCTGAAAAAGCTGTAGCCAAGCATTGTGTATCCAATATGTCTGAGCTGAAGGAAGAATGCAAAACAGAATGAGCCCAGACTTCACCAACAAGATGTAACACACTGGTTAAGAATGATCAGAAATGCCTAAAAGCCATAATAAAATCAAAAGGAGGACACACTAAATACTAAAGCCGGTTGTCAATACTTTTGCCATGAAAAAGTACTTTAAATTAAATGTTTTTTTTTAAATAGATTATTTATTAAATTACTAGAAATTATGAATTTAGCTTGTTGATTTATTAAACGTGGTTAAAGTTTACTAAATGCTTGCCCTAATAATTAAGCACTACAATCACATTCCATTTGACAAAGCCCCAGATTAGAACAATGAGGTACATTATGACGAGAATATTGTACATCATGACTGTATGGCAGAAAACAAGAAAAAAACAGGTACATTGCATCTACCTCTTTGATGTTTTGGTGTTTTTTTCAACCCTAAGAAACCACCAACATGTTACTTATAAATAAAGATCCTCCAATAGAATGTGTTCAAGACTTGTCTTCATGGAAAATGGGGAGGGAAACCTTGACAAAAGGCAGTACTGTACAGTTACAAATCAAATAAATAAAAAAAAGGAACAGTATTAATGTTTGTTTTTGTTAATTGCTCACCATTTAAACATCATACAACCTACAAGTAAAATGAAAAGAAAAACACTGACATTACAATACAAAATGTACAAAACATTAGATCAGGAAGTTTGCCATTTCCTTCTCTAACACTTGCTTGGGTTAGTCATTGTGGCATCAAAACCAGAGTTTGCGGTGCCCACTTTATTCTGCTAAAGAAGCACCTGCTCAAATCTATGCAATAATTTTTGGGAGAGTGCTACTTTCAGAACACTACCCCAACAAAACAGTCACCTCTAAGCTACTATTGATACAATACTGAGGTAGGATGAAACTGCAGACAGGGATACAAAAAGCTGCAATGTATCTGTGCACCAAGCACACAAAATCAGCGAGGATGTTAGACCCAGTCTTGGAGCTCTGTTAAGTTTGTGTCAGACATTGTGACACATTGTTATTAAAATTATTGATATACATAGTATGGAAGTCTCGTTCCACTGTTGGCAGTTGCAGTCTTTTATATACCATTTTTTTCATCTTGTGTAATTAAATTTGCGTACACATCTAGTTACCACTTGGTAACATGGGACTACAAGGCAGCCAGTTATTACAATCCTGACAGACCTCTGGTGTAGAAAAGGCACAACCAGAAACCTGTAGCAATATCTAACAGATCAGTTAAGGCTTTACAGTTTTAAAACACAATTTTGCTATCTAAAATTCACAGTGCTAGCTAAAATTCAAAACACACAGAGGCCACAGCTCTCCCTTCCTCTTGGCCCAGCAGTCTTGCAAGAGGTATTGAAAATATATTTCCTTCTAGACCCATTTACAGCTTCGTCATCTTCTTGGATCATTTTAACAAAACAGGTATTTTGCTGAAAATAATGTTACCTTGAATTCATTCTCAATGCAACAGGCAAGACCTCAACTGGTAAACAAAAGACTGCAGGGCTTCAGTACTTTAATTGCTGTCCCAATACTGATGTCAAATGGAATTATTACATACAGGTGCAGGGAACTTCAGAATGAAATCTTAGACAAGTAAGAACAACTTTAAACAAACTAGGATCCATAGAGCTGTAGAAATGCACAAATAATTCCATTGATGTCTAACAAGACCTCTTCATAGGTAGATCTTCATATTCATGGCCTGTGTTTCTCATCAGACATGATGAAGCTGCACCTTATTCACGCACCCTGTTGTTAAACCAGAGTGGTACTGTGGTCCCCATGTCCACCTGGCTCAAGCACTTGCACCATCCTCTTCTATGACCCGGTTCATGCTGGTCCCATGGGTGATGTGTGTTGGAACGTTGCTTAAGTCCCGGATGCTGCTGTGCCGTGACTGGTCATTAAGGCGATGCATGCTGCTGTGCCGCGATTGGTCATTGAGTCTAGGCATGCTTCCGTGTGCAAGCCTGTCATCCATACCTCTGTAACTGCAAGGGGTATACCTGTAAACCATGAAAGAGGTTAGCTACTGACTATTTCCACTTAAATAATACTATATTAAAAACAGGACAGCTATAGTTTGTAGTATGCATGATTGAAGCCAAAGACATCTGAATTGTATGGTGAGCTGGGTAGGTGGGTCTATCATTTTTATTACATTTGTTTGCATATTTTCCACTAAGCTCAATTGTGTCATGTTACTATTAAAGGGACTGTAGCTATAAAACACAAGGTTGTACCACAGCTCAGGACTCATTTCATGTTGGTTAGTTTTTACGAAAATATCCAGGGATAAAACAAATTCTTGAGTACGTATTTAAAAGGAGGATTGCCAAATAAAGACTGATATTGAGTTTGTTATTTAAAGCCATTCTCACAAGTATGAATAACTACAGTACTCAATAAATGTTTGTAGAGTGTTCCATTTATAACAGCTTGGAAGAAGTGGAGTAAGCTGATTAGACCAGATTTTAGTTTATAAATGTTTTGCTTGTAATGAAAAAGTTCAAGTAAAAAATGTTTTTTATAGAGGGTGCTGGCAAACACCTTTATTAAATAGCACATTTATTTGGGAATTTGGAGCTTACAGTTCTAACACCATCACACCCACCTGCCATCGCGGGAGCGGTGCAGACTGCCATGGTAACTGCTCATCTTGCTGTGGATGCTGCCAGCTTTGCTTTTCTGGTCATCCAGCATGGCAAGGTGTGTGGAGGAGGCATGAGTGGAGGTTCCCTGTGTTGAAGTCCCTCTCGACTTGCGAATGATGGGTGTATTGGGGTCTCGCAGAAGGGACTGTGCAAAGTCAGGTTCCTGGAGCACTTGTCGGCTCTCATTCACAGTGCTGCTGTAGGTAACAGAAGGAATATCAGACTATCAGTGCCAGGGAGAAAACATTCTGATACCAAACTGAGGAATGTCCATAACAAATGTCACCACTAGAGGATGTGGATATAGTTCATACAAAAGGAAACACATGTTCATACCCCTGCGCCACAGATTACAGCATTCCTGCCTGACACGATGGTGTTGCATGGCAGCAAATGAGAATTTTGTGAAAACCTTCAAGTAAATGCTTTTGGAAAACAAAACAGGAAGTCAGGACTGTTTAACACAGCCAAAGTTTCATTGCATGTTACATAGGTCTGGATGGAGGTTTAATTGGCTCAATTAAACCATTTAGAACAGGGTTGGAACAAAGACCAGGACAGGAAGAGCTCCTCCAGGACTGTGATTGGCCACCCCTTCTCTAGGGCACTGCCCTCAGTCGGTCCTTTGCACGCAACTTCTAAGTACATAATCATTAGGAGCGTTATTCCCCCATTACATGAGAATTAATAAATCAAGGATTATAAAACGAAGGATCGGACAGACTCTCATAATTCTGAGCGGGTTTACCCATAATTCTATGCATTTTAAATCACAGGCGCCATTATTGGAACCCATGATTAAATTGCGATTGTGGTTCAAATTAACAAATGTTACTGTCCAGTGAATGATTTTATCAATAAAGCAGTCAACGTTATGTATTCTGCAATGTTTTTTTATGTTGAAGTTTTCTGTTTCTCTTAATTTTTTCAAGTTTAATTTGTGTATAGCATGTACACTAGCTAGCTAGATGCTTGATTCTTCTGTATGCGTTGAGTGTCGATGTAGTTAATTGTTAAAGCACTTCATTTTGATTGCCGTTTTTTTTTTTTTTTTTTTTTTTTTTTTTTTTTTAAGTTTGTTTGTTTGGTTTTTAGCACTTCAAATAAATGGTGCGTTATAACGCTTTGACCTGAACAGAACCCTGTCTTGCAGATGTTATGTAACGTTACAGTAGCTTGACAATTTAGGTTCTTACTCATAAACTTTATACAGCTATTCAGTATAAACAGATAGTTTATGTGTTTAAATGTTGTTACTTATTTAATACATAAACAGGCGTTCAGGTCTGCAAAACCGAAAAACGCACCAAAATCACGAGTTGCTAATGCATATGCACTATTTTGGTGTGGTAGGCCTACCTTTCGTTTTAACATTTGTATTTAATTTTCTTATTTTCAAATGTTCATTTAAAACAAAAAACACTGTTTTTTTGCAGAATTTGTTTTATTAATTATATGAGATTGTTTATTTTCGCGAGGACTATAGTATAACGATTTACAAGCCATTTTCACACTTGACCATATTTGCTATACAGTAAATCTTTCTTTTCAAACTCAATATTAATCCAAAGCATATAATAACTGTAACTAGAATGTACATGCATGTTTTTGTTTTATTTATGTTTGACTCAAACATTTTAAATGTATGATCATTTCTAGGGCTTGACACAAACCTGTAACTTAACAGTGTAAAATTATTATTTTTAATATTATTATTATTATTATTTATTTCTTAGTAGACGCCCTTATCCAGGGTGACTTACAATTGTTACATTTTTTTTTTTACATACAATTACCCATTTATACAATTGTTTTTTTACTGGAGCAATCTAGGTAAAGTATCTTGCTCAAGGGTACAGCAGCAGTGTCCCCTACCTGGGACTGAACCCACGACCCTCCAGTAAAGAGTCCAGAGCCCTAACCACTACGCCACACTGCTGTGTTAAGGGGAGCGTACAGTTGTTTCGCCCAGTAGAACATAAACATACTGGCGTTGTTCTCATACTGCAAGGTGTCCCTTCGTTTTTGTTTATTTCAAGTTTAAGTGCCAGCTCGGATGCTACACATATAGCTAGCTATAATATAAATTGGGTGTCGTAAACATTACATACTTTCCGTACTGATGATTATAACTAATTATACGTTACTGTAGCAAAGTGGTTAACAGTGTGCAGGTGCAGGTGATCAATGAACAGACAGACAATTATAATCCAGGTGCAATGCTGTTTAGTGGTTTTTTAAATCCAATGGTCTGATGGCAAAACAACAGTAAATAATAACAATGGTAATGAAGCAATACAGCGGCGTGTATTGCTTATCTGTAATCTGCGGGTTGGCCCCGAAATAATAACAGTCCCGTTTTAATTCACCCAAACGTAACACAAACACAAACACTAGTCCACAGTGCGTGCTCTAGTGCTCGTGGTGAATACAGTTCTTTAGGGAAACAAAGTGCAGTGTTGTTGATCCGGGTTTAGTGCTGGCCTTTGGCGACAGCTCCGGATCGTGTTAGCCGTCCAAATAATTACACACAGTATTATTAACGACAAACAAAAACAAACAAAACACTCATGTTTCACAACACAGGTTCTCCTTCTGGTCACA
Source organism: Acipenser ruthenus (assembly GCF_902713425.1). Lineage (NCBI taxonomy): Eukaryota > Metazoa > Chordata > Actinopteri > Acipenseriformes > Acipenseridae > Acipenser > Acipenser ruthenus. Next base: position 58,037,576 of record NC_081193.1, read on the forward strand.
AAGGAACAGATCACATCACTACATCCTATTTTTATAGCCATGTTATTGCAAAAGTAATGACCACATTTTTAATGCTTCAACATCCAACCAGTTCAGATCAGTGACAATTTATGAAATCCTCAATTTTGTTGGACGTACGCAAAAGCAGATGCGAAACTTAAAGATCCAGTAGACATTATAAGAAACGCCGATTCAACGTGTTTCTTTCCGCAACAGACTTAGCAGAGTGGGCTCCCATCTAAGCCCCGCCCACTCTGTCAGATCCTTCTTTTTATTATCCTTGTAATAAATGAGGAAGTAAACAAAGAATTTAAAGGTTCTTAACATGGATGCATATTGGAAAGCAAAAATCGGTCTGACATCTGGTTCAGTCCAGTTGGCGAGTCAAAAAAATCGGATTGGACTTCAACATCAGCGGTCCATACCGGTTTTACTCTACTGAAGTGGTCAACACGGCCATAAATCCCAGATCAGGCTCCCAAAGCTGATTAATGGCTCAGGACTAGTTTATCAGTCTAAAAAGACACTTCAGGTGTGTGTGACACTGCCGGTGTTGTAACCAATTCAGTACCACTTCAGAAATCTGTATACCCTGGCGCATTGCGCCTATGTAAAATGAGATCGTCCCACGGATACATCTAATTTTCTTTTGCTCGTGTCTGAGGTAAAATATGTGTGATGTGCACACGCTGCAGTTGTCGGCCGCATTTTACAATCACTTACTAACTTTTTTGACAGGACGGCATGATTTCTTTGTGATGTGTATAATCAGTTCTAGTTTGTTTTCATTAAAAACGTCTTTGATATGCGCAGCTAAAACAATCTTTAAATAATTAATGCTTAATGTATTAACTATGCGACCTACCTGTTTATAAACAATTGTGCCGATTTCAAAGTAGCCTATTTTTTACATAGTTTTTTGGATTTCAAAACTTGAAAGTTTAAAGTAAATAATCATGAAAGTTTTCACGAATGTTGTTGCTCTGTGGTTTGTGCTGTTATGTCTGGAATAAACACAAGTTGTGTAAATTATATTAAAAATGCATAATTTATTACATATAACAATATTGTTTACAGATATTTGTTCATATACACACACAAGATTGGTATTGACAGTGAGAAACACAGGGGATACCAAATTAGACAGCTGACAATATCTTAGTCTATGGCTTTCTGTTTACTGATGTCATAATGTTCTGCTATTTTGAATGTTATTCTATCCTGTTCATTTTCTTGATAGAGAACAACTTGTAAATATTGTTTAATTTAAAAAGATAATTGCTTGAGATTAAACACTGTCCCATGTTGCATGGGAAAGAGAATTTAAAAGATCACATGACATGTTCACAGGCTCTGGTTTATTACATGACAATATATAAAATCCACATGTTGTTTGTTGTGTTGCATACGGTCATAACTTCTCATTAAAGTCTCTGTGGGACTTGGCTTTGTATGTACTGTGTTTTTTTGTTTTTATTTTACTGTAGAGCTTTTTAAAAAGTTAATGCTTTAAGTCTTAGGAGTATGCAGTGTTTTATTGCAGTGTTTTATTGCAGTGTTTCCTTCATTGCACCAGTTCCAATCTTTTTAAAACCGAGAGAAAAAAAGCTTGCTGGTCCAGTGTTTGTGCGATACCGGTCCACTCTCTGTACCGGACTTCCTTAAGGTGTACCGGACCTGTACTGGACTTCCATAGATTTGGATCGGACCACTCACGGAATCTAGTCCAGTCTGCATCCCTAGCTCTTAAGCTTAGGTACATTCTGAAATTGGGGCATTAGGGTTAGTCGTTTTAGGTTTTTATTTTTTGATCTTGTAAAATTCCTTAAAAGTAATTTTTTACACTTTCATTTTTTCTTCCGTAACTTGAATGACACTATTTAATTGCATAAAGTCTCAGAAACAAATTGTTAGAACTTGAAGCTACTGCACTAACAAGTAACTACGATGTGATAGGTGTTACAGAAACTTGGTTGTCTGAGAGTGATAGACGAATATAATATTAGTGGGTACACACTGTATAAGACAGGCAGGACAGAAGAGGCAGAGGGGTAGCGCTATACATAAGAAATAGTCTTGAAGCCCAGGTGTTAAATCAGGACAAAGAAAACAATGCAGAATCAATATGGGTCAGAATAATGGACAACAATTCAAAGGGCATAATAATAGGAGCATGCTATAGACTGCCAAATTCAGACGCTGAGCAAAATAATCTGTTATACAATGACATTCGAAATGCGTGTAGAAAAGGAGAAGCCATACTAATGGGGGATTTCAACTTCCCCCATATAAAATGGGAGAACCCGGTGGGGAGTACGACGGACGAAATTGAAATGGTGGAAATGACAAATGACTGCTTCCTAACGCAATTTGTCAAGGCACCGACTAGAGGGGAGGCATGCCTTGACTTAGTCTTTTCAAACAATGACGACAGAATAACTAAAACAGAGGTCAGAGAGCCATTGGCAAACTCAGACCACAACATGGTCTCATTTGAAGTATTTTTTAAAACCCCAAAAGTAATGACTAAAGCTAAGGTTTACAATTTTAGAAAAGCAAACTATGAAGGTATGAAACAGAGACTAACAGAAGTAGATTGGAGTAAAATAGAGAAAACATCCACAGAAAAAGGATGGCTGTTTTTTTTTTAAATGTAGTACTAGATGCGCAAAACAATTACATCCCAAAAGTAGACAAATCTAAAACAGAATGGCCAAAATGGTTTAATAGATCAATTAAAAAAAATATTCAGCGAAAAAAGGCACTTTACAGAGCATTTAAAAAGGGACCAAAAAAAAAAGTACACAGAAAGAGTACTTGGAACTGCAAACACAAGTCAAAAAGGAAGTTAGAAAGGCCAAGAGAGAGATAGAAATCAATATTGTTAAGGGGGCTAAAACCAATTCCAAAATGTTTTTCCAATATTATAACAGCAAGAGAAAATTCAAACAGGAGGTTAAATGTCTAAGAGACACAAATGGCAAAATCATAGATGAAGAAAAAAAATAGCAAATATATTCAATGATTACTTTTCACAGGTTTTTACAAAGGAGGACACGGACAACATGCTCCACATGTCGACCTGTTCCTATCCAATTTTAAATAACTTTAGCATAACTGAGGCAGAAGTGTTAAAGGGACTAGGAGCTCTTAAAATAAACAAATCCCCTGGGCCGGATGAGATCCTCCCAATAGTACTCGAAGAAATGAAAGAAGTTTTTTTACAAACCGCTAACCAAGATCATGCAACAGTCTCTTGACACAGGGGTTGTACTGACAGACTGGAAAAAAGCAACGTAATACAGATCCACAAAAAGGGAGACAAAACCGAACCAGGTAACTACAGACCAATAAGCCTGACTTCTATTATATGTAAACTTATGAAAACTATAATAAGATCCAAAATGGAAAATTACCTATATGGTAACAATATCCTGGGAGACAGTCAGCATGGTTTTAGGAAAGGGAGATCGTGTCTAACTAACCTGCTTGACTTTTTTGAGAATGCAACACTGAAAATGGATAATTGCAAAGCATACGACATGGTTTATTTAGATTTCCAGAAAGCTTTTGACAAAGTCCTGCATAAAAGACTCAGAAATGTCTTCATCTACACAATGTGGGGAAGCTATAAAAAAGGCCAACAAGATGCTCGGATATATTTTGAGAAGTGTTGAATTTACATCAAGGGAAGTAATGTTAAAACTTTAAAATGCATTAGTAAGACCTCACCAAGAATATTGTGTTCAGTTCTGGTCACCTTGTTACAAAAAGGATATTGCTGTTCTAGAAAGAGTGCAAAGAAGAGCAACCAGAATTATCCCGGGTTTAAAAGGCATGTCGTATGCAGACAGGCTAAAAGAACTGAATCTATTCAGTCTTGAACAAAGACGACTACGCGGCTATCTGATTCAAACATTCAAAATACTAAAAGGTATAGACAATGTCGACCCAGGGGACTTCTTTGACCTGAAAAAAGAAACAAGGACCAGGGGTCACAAATGGAGATTAGATAAAGGGGTATTCAGAACAGAAAATAGGAGGCACATTTTTACACAGAGAATTGTGAGGGTCTGGAACCAACTCCCCAGTAATGTTGTTGAAGCTGACACCCTGGGATCCTTCAAGAAGCTGCTTGATGAGATTTTGGGATCAATAAGTTACTAACAACCAAACGAGCAAGAGGGGCTGAATGGCCTCCTCTGTTTGTAGGCCAATTTAAAATCTTGCAAAAATGTTATAACCTGTTTAGCAAATAATGTTCTCTTAATTACAATTTAGTTAAAGTAATTTAACTTCACTCGCTTTTTGTGTTCACTTTAATTAACAAGGAGTTATCTTTTTTTTTGTACATGGTTATCACAGTGAAACAGAACCAGAGTCAAATTCAAGTTACGGAAAAAAAACTAAAGTGATCTTGTTTTACAATCAGACATCACATGATCAAAAATCAATAATATAGTGTATAACAATTCTATGAATATTATTATTATTATTATTATTATTATTATTATTATTATTATTATTATTATTATTATTAATTTCTTAGCAGACGCCCTTATCCAGGGCGACTTACAATTGTTACAAGATATCACATTATTTCACATTATACAGATATCACATTATTTTTACATACAATTACCCATTTATACAGTTGGGTTTTTACTGGAGCAATCTAGGTAAAGTACCTTGCTCAAGAGTACAACAGCAGTGTCCCCCACTGGGGATTGAACCCACAACCCTCCGGTCAAGAGTCCAGAGCCCTAACCACTACTCCACACTGCTGCCACACTGAATATTGTATGTATGGTTGTATTTTACAATAAATGAAAGTGTCACTATAGTTTTGTTGTTTAGATTTTTCACAATCATCCCAAAACGGGGAAAAAAAAAATATTTCTTTCTTGTCTAATTTCAAAGAAACATGTCAAACGTTGCTCAAAACTAAACGGTCAAAAAATTATTTTAAGTTGCAGGGCATGAAGTTAAGATCACGAAGGGCAAGGCAATGTTGCCTTCGTTGGGCATGAAAATTCAGGGGCACAAAGGCAGTTCTAGGGGGCAGAAAGGCAATTTCATACTCATTCATAAAACAACCAAAAAAAAAAATAGGAGAGCCTATTATGTTGATGAAATGTTAATTCAAACAAATAAAAATCAATGTTTTCTGGGTGATTGACACACTAATTGTTACAAAAATAAAAAATAGGTCACTTTTCCATTGTAAAAATAAAATGGTATAAAAATATCCAATTTAAAAACAAACTTTTATAATGAAAAAATACAAAGGGCTAAATATAGCGCTTGTCTGGGTCCTGTAATTAAAGCTTTTTTAAAACCCCCTATGCCATGCGTTTCATAATTTAGGGTAAGCAAGTTCAACTGGATTTCATATAACATGTTGTCCACTGGTGAAGTGAACATTTAAATCAGTGCATTTTGAAAAGCTAAAAATAGTATTCTTTCAAAAATTGAGATTTTCACAGAGAATTGGATATTATTATTACACGGCACTGGTTCTAATTCATGGAAATCGAGAAATCAATGCGTGAAAAAAATACAGCCTTAGTGATACAACAGCACAAATAAGCGATGTCAGTGGAGGGAAAGTTAGATAGATTTTCAAGCAAACTGGCTGAAGATTTACCCATGGTTGGAGTTTAATAACGATAGTGGTCAGATGAGTTGTTCAGTCTGCTGTGTGTCTGCACAACTGCAGTTTGTTATAAAACCTGTACAAACAATGCGGCTTTGGAAAGAAAAAAGAACTCGAAATAGAAACTTGATCATGCAATGGAGAGTGCTCTGCATCACAATGATGAACAGCGGGGTGTACATAATGTTAAAAGTTTACATTTGAGAGACTATATAATTTCACAGTTCTTGAAATGTACAGTTGCAAAGGATTTACAGTTTTGTTATGGTGCATTGCTGGACACTTGATTCAGGAAAAAAAAAGCTATGCTGTTTTAAAAGCATACACATTCTAACCCCTTTCATGAAAGCACACGTTTTACTCATTAAAAAGCAGAACTACTTAAGGTAGTTAGAAGGTATTACACCAAAAAAATGAAAACAGAAATCAATCCTGTGGGACATATTCCCTGAATATGATTGTGACAGGATAGCTGCACAGGGAAGACTCTGAGTCAGGAAACTGCAGTTTAAGCGCTGCTGCGCACTTTTAATAAACACAAAATAAAAAGGTACAAACAGAACCACAGTTCACAGAGCTAAATAAAAAGGTTTAACAAAACAAGTCACAAACACAATAAACAGAAATAAAATAACCAGCTCAAGGGCCAAAACAAAAGGTTTAAACAAAATACAAAAAAACGTAGGCTGAGCATTCGCCTTCACTACAAAGTTTTCAAAATAATCACAGCACAGCACAGCACAGCACAGCACAGCACAGCCACTCACCAAAAACTCCTCTCCAAACAAAGGATTTTTCTCTCTAAAATACCATGTGGTTGGAGCCTAATTATCATCAATTATTCAATTTAGCTCCAGCCACATTCTCACATTTATTTTGGCAGGGATAGGAAATTAACCCCATCCTTGCCAACCACCACCTGCCCTGCCACAGTGATAATAATACATGAACGTGTATTAGAAATGCAACTGGATTCATTGATGAAACTGTGTATCTTGAGAAACAGAGCAAACTGCTGTGCCTTGAGAAGGGGGCCTGCTTGAACTATGTGACCTACTGATTAGGTGACCGGTGCCTGGACTGGATTAGGCTGAGCGGACAGTTGAATTATGTACAGATAATTCACACGTGCAACAACAATCGTTTTGATGCAAGGAAGACATAAACTAGTGATGTCCCGTGGAAACGGACATTAAAACATCAAATGACTGTGAGTTTAAAAAAAGGCAAGATACACAAATGATCTCATGAAAGTAGCTATTTAGCAGAGTGAAACAGACTATAAATATCCAAGCAAAACTAAACATTGTGTGCTCCACATCGAATGCTAAACAAGGTGCTGTTACTCTGCTAAGCTGCAACTCCGGGACTCTGCCTAAAAACTGACCCAAGACGGGACTCTGCCAGAACGGACCCAAGACGAGGAAGCAAGCTGCAAGCGAGTCAACGACCACAAGCAACGAGACTGAGGCCCGGTTGAAGGACTGCCGTAAAACTTAGAGACTTATCGGACAAACCAGTCTAGGTCTGCTGTACACCTAAAACCACAGTATCCAAAAGAAACTGTGCCCTGCTACCTGCATAGCTAAAAGATTCAGTGAAGAGGACAGAGTGGACAGGCACCTATACTGAGGACTGAAGACTTTGTTGCAGCCGTTTGTTGATTCTATCGAGAATTGAAAGCTTTGTTGCCGAGTTTGATCCAACGTGGGATTGAAGACACTGTTGCTGAGGAGAGCTTTTTGTACTGGACACTTCAACAGATTGAGTTTCCAAAACAGCAGACCAAAAGTCTAAGCTTCAAGGAACTGTTGAGTATAATTCCAGTTGCATTTTCCTTTCATGGAATTAAATTAATTAAGTGTAACACATTCACATAGAATTGAACTGTTAATTATTTAGTTTGCACACTTTGCATGTGAATTAACTTTTAGTGAAACTTGAAGTAACTATAACTATAAGTAATCTACCTCATATTGTTGTATGAAGAATTGATTTAAAAGTAAATTTGCCATATCCTTAATCTATATACCATTAATAAGCTTAATGTTATATATTTTGTCTGCATCATTTCAGCCATCGATAAACAAATTGTCATTGGTAACATTCATCCTTTTTCCTAAGAACGGTTACATCAGCCTAAGTACCACATTGTCACCCAGTCTGTGACCAGCTGGGCGAGTTTCATCTTTGTACAGGTAGGGGTAGGGTCCGCTGCCAGCCAAATCTTGATACCAAATTTGACAGATTTGTTTGACATGTATGGTGTCCAGCGACACCGTGCTTTTGTTGGAAACAGCTGCTTGTCCATGTCATGCTTTATGTTTAGCTGGCAATGCTGTTTTCAATCTTAGAATTTATTCAAAATTTCTTGTAATAGTAATATTATAAGACAGCCTGCTACATATGCTCACGTGGACAGTCAGACGGCAGTTCTCCAAGGAATTGATAGGATTACAATAGATATTTGGATAATACATATCTAGACTTCAAGAGCAATATTCTGTTGAAATACATACTGCTGTAAACTCAGTGGAGGTATGTGACCGAGCAGCTGTTGAGTGGCGTGTGTGGTGACGTCATGGACCAGGAATTACCAGAAACAAAACAATGGACGGGCGGGTGAAGCTGAATGCTACATCGCTCAGCGTATTTATTAAATAATAAACAAAAGATTTAAACAAACAACAAAACAACAAACAAAAAGGCGCGTTGGCCAAACAAATAAACAAATAAGTATCGTGCTGGTGTAAACCAGCACGCTTAGCAGTTATTTTTAAGTTCAGTTTTCGCTCTCTCCTCGCTCTCTCGTACACTCCTCTGTACACTCACTCTGCAGCACGGACAGCTGCAGGTTCTTATACTCTGGCTGAGGGGTTAACTAGCTGTTAATTATCTTATTACCCCTCGGCCGCAGTCTGCACGTGTTTAGTACGGATACATAAGAACATAAGAACATAAGAAAGTTTACAAACGAGAGGAGGCCATTCAGCCCATCTTGCTTGTTTGGTTGTTAGTAGCTTATTGATCCCAGAATCTCATCAAGCAGCTTCTTGAAGGATCCCAGGGTGTCAGCTTCAACAACATTAATGGGGAGTTGGTTCCAGACCCTCACAATTCTCTGTGTAAAAAAGTGCCTCCTATTTTCTGTTCTGAATGCCCCTTTATCTAATCTCCATTTGTGACCCCTGGTCCTTGTTTCTTTTTTCAGGTCAAAAAAGTCCCCTGGGTCCACATTGTCTATAACTTTTAGGATTTTGAATGTTTGAATCAGATCGCCGCGTAGTCTTCTTTGTTCAAGACTGAATAGATTCAATTCTTTTAGCCTGTCTGCATGCGACATGCCTTTTAAACCCGGGATAATTCTGGTTGCTCTTCTTTGCACACTTTCTAGAGTAGCAATATCCTTTTTGTAACAAGGTGACCAGAACTGAACACAATATTCTAGGTGAGGTCTTACTAATGCATTATAAAGTTTTAAGATTACTTCCCTTGATTTAAATTCAACACATGCGTGACTGTCAGCTAGTTAAATAATCAGTAGCTGATCAGCCACACATCCTCACAGGGTTTTAAAATATAAATAACAAATAACAAAATCAGCTATCGCCGTAATAAACAAATCATAATAAATAAATAAACAAAGGGGCGGGACACTCCGCCACAAGGTAGAGATAACAAACTGGCTTATATACATATAAAAACAGCGTATTGTAGGTTATATTAACAATAAAAGCATGTATAAGCCGTAACAATATCAGATTTTGGCGGTTCTAGGTAGAAGTGCTTATACATTTTTTAATTTTGTGATTCTGACTTTCAAACGCCGTCAGGGTATTTAATACATGCATTTAGGAAAAGTCAAGAACAGACAACCGGGATCTTTATCACATGCAGAGTAACTTAAATTTTAAATGTGAAAAATTGACTGCCTGGCGGTTCTAGTGTTAAAATAATCACGAGTACTCGAGTAACTCGATTAATTATCCCAGCACTAGTTGTAGTTACTGTGTTGATTATATATATATATATATATATATATATATATATATATATATATATATATATATATATCACACACACACACACACACACAGTATATATATATGCATTTAAAGGAGGATTTTCTTCCACTAATCTACACACCATACTCCACACTGTTAAGGGGAAAAAGAATTTTTTTCTCAATAAAAACCTATTTTAAAAAAACAACACTGAAAGATCACAAGTCTCCACCCCCCTGAGTTAATACTTGGTGGAAGCACCTTTGGCAGCAATTACAGCTGTGAGTCTGTTGGGATAGGTCTCTACCAACTTTGCACACCTAGATTTGGCAATATTTGACCATTCTTCTTTACAAAACTGTTCAAGCTCTGTCAAGTTCCTTGGGGAGCGTTGATGGACAGCAATCTTCAAGTCACACATTTTCGATTGGATTTAGGTCGGGGCTCTGACTGGGCCACTCAAGTACATTTACCTTTTTGTTCCTTAGCCACTCCAGTGTAGCTTTGGCTGTGTGCTTTGGGTCGTTGTCATGCTGAAAGGTGAACTTCCGTCCCAGTTTCAGCTTTCTTGCAGAGGGCAGCAGGTTTTCCTCAAGGACTTCTCTGTACTTTGCTCCATTCATTTTCCCTTCTACCCTGACAAGTTCCTGTGGCAATGTGCTCCGCCCCTGTGTGCATTTCTGTGTTGTATGTTGCGTGTGGTGTGTTAATGTTGGTGTATAGAGATGGCTGCACAGGATATAAATGAGTGTGTGCAGCACCAATTATTTAAAATGTATAATTGTATTTAGGCACAGGATTGCACACCACTTCACATGCATTTAAAGTATATAATATGTGAGCACGAGGTTGCACATAATTAATTCACATGCTGGGATTCAAGTGAATAATTAATTAGTAATTGAAGCCCAGCAGAACAGTATATATAGATGCACGTTTTACTCACTCGGGGTTGTGTGTTCGGTGAGTGGAGAACGGGTGTGGAGAAGGAGGTAAAATAAACGATAAAAAAAGAATAATAATAATAACTGTTTGACTCACCGTGTTTGTTTGTCAGTCCACCGTTTGTTTAAGTGTTAGTCCGTTTTGTTTATCTGTTTTATTTGGCCTCAAGTGCCGCGTCCTGTCTTCTGTTTGTTTAAACCTTTTATTTATAATAAACCGCGCAACAGCGCTTTCATCATTTCACCTCATCTGTCCTGTCTCTGTGTATTCATTTCCTGGTTCTGATGTCACCACTCAGCCAGCCGTGTGACAGTTCCCCAGTCCCTGCCAATGAGAAACATACCCATAACATGATGCTGCCACCACCATGCTTCACAGTAGGGATGGTGTTCTTTGGGTGATGCGCTGTGTTGGGTTTGTGCCAAACATAACGCTTTGCATTTAGGCCAAAAAGTTCTATTTTAGTTTCATCAGACCACAAAACTTTTTGCCACATGGCTACAGAATCTCCTGAGTGTTTTTTTGCATACTTCAAAACGGGATTCAAGGTGGGCTTTCTTGAGTAATGGCTTCCTTCTTGCCACCCTACCATACAGGCCAGATTTGTGGAGTGCTTGGGATTTTGTTGTCACATGCACACTTTGACCAGTCTTGGCCATAAAAGCCTGTGGCTCTTGCAAAGTTGCCATTGGCCTCTTGGTTGCCTCTCCGATCAGTCTTCTTGCTCGGTCATCCAGTTTGGAGGGACGGCTTGATCTAGGCAGGGTCTTGGTGGTGCCATACACCTTCCACTTCTTAATAATCGTCTTGACCATGCTCCAAGGGATATTCAAGGCCTTTGATATTTTTTTATACCCATCCCCTGATCTGTGCCTTTCAACAACATTGGCCTGGAGTTCTTTTGGAAGCACCTTGGTGCTCATGGTTGAGTCTTTGCTTTGAAATGCACTACCCAGCAGAGGAACTGCTGAATTTATCCTGAAATCATGTGAATCACTACAATTTAACACAGGTGGAGGCCACTTGGTGTGTGATTTTGAAGGCGACTGGTTACATCTGAGCTAATTTAGGATTGCTATTACAAGGGGGGTGGACACTTATCCAACCAAGCTATTTCAGTTTTTATTTTTAATTCATTTTCTACAAATTTCTAGAATATTTTTTTCACTTGGAAGTTGTGGGGTAGGATGTGTAGATAAATGAAAAAAAAACAAAAAACTATTTTAATGCATTTTAATTACAGACTATAAGGCAACAAAAGGTGAACGTTTTGAAAGGGGGTGTAGACTTTCTATAGGCACTGTAAATGATGGACATTGACAAAATGTTTTTGGTTTCTTTTTAATCATTCGATAACTGATTCTTGCCCATGACACGCTTGAGTGACTATGACTGAAGCATATGCACTTAATCACCTAATTAGTAAGACAGTTGATTGGACTAGTGAATTTTATCCAAATATAAGTGATAAGTTTCTTTTGATGCTCAAATATAAGTGATAAGTTTCTTTTGATGCTCAGTATATGTGCTAAATAGGGACCTTATAGCTTAATTGGAGCAGTAGTGGCTCAACATGTGCCTATTTCACCTGCCCATTGTCTATAGCTCTCCAGAGGAAATCCACTGATGTTCTTGAAGCATATTCTGATGTACACCTTACAAGAGATTCTATTGCCAAGCAGCGCTCTGAAGAGAAATTTGTAAGCATGTATCAGAGAGCTGTTTCACTGGCTACATTGATCAATGTACAGCCTGAAATAAAACATATAGGCCTAGTCCATAAGCAGGCCTACCTTCAAAATGCTCCTTCCTCATCAGTTGAAGAGCACTATTGCATCAATGTTTATTATCCAATTATTCATGTTGTGGCCCAAATGGATTGTCGATTCTCTCCAAATAGTGAAGCAGCTCTACTTGGAACCTACTTAGTTCCTGCCAATTTGCACAAGTTGAATGTCACTATTAAGAATGCCTTGTTATCATGGTACAGGGGTGATATTGCTTTTCCATGTAATTGTTTTGAATTTGAAATCGAAAGGTGAAAAGAGACGTGGAAGGACAGAAATCATATTGCCTCTGTGAAGGAAATTATCCATGAAGCCAATCCAACTTCCCCAAGTATCTTCACTGTCTTAAAAATTGGTCTTGACCTTGCCTGTGATAACATGTTCATGTAAGCGTAGTTTCTCTGCACTGAGAAGACTGAAGATCTTTAATGGAAGAAAACCATCTGACTGGTTTGGCTTTGATCCATGTCCATCGGCATTTGAAAGTGAATTCGGTGAACGTACTTAATTTCACAAAGCCTGCTTCCCCTTGCATTTGGGAAGCAGGCTTTGTGAAATTAAGGTAAGAAATACTTTTATCTATACATGGAAAAGGTATGCAATATGTAAGGCTGACCCTATGTGCTTGTTGTTGTTTGGACCTCGGGTAAATAGTTACTGCCATCTATACAGCCTGTCCCTCTTACCCTTCCACCACTGTCCTTTTCCCTGGGTCACTTACTCTTTCTTGCGGCGCCCGTGGAAGAAGCTGGCCCACTCAAAGCAGGTTTTCTTGCTGCCCACCCAGAAGACTGAGGGGATCCCGACCACTAGCGCCATCAGGTACTTCATCAGAAAGAGGATCAGGTCTGGTCGCTTCTTCTGGTTCACCTGTGAAGTGGGAGAAGGACAGAGAGTTACAGCGGGTCCCCGTGGAAAACTTCCCCAGGCGCCACACTTTTTAAATCATGCCTCAACTACAAAAATGTGAAAAATCCTCTGAATAACTGCCAGGTGGTGTCGTTCCAAATCATGGCACTATATCAGGTTTTAAACAGTAACTAAAGCTTCGATCCGAAAAAAGAAAACATATACCAGTCTTTTCATTTTAATTTAAAGTAGGAGGCTAGAAATCTCAAGTAGAAGGCAGGGGGGTATGGGGGTCCTCCCCCAGCGTGGGTGCAAGTGGCAACTCCCCCCACCAAAAACAAATTTTAGGGTTTTGCAGAGATCTAAATCCTGCATATCCTGGGCCTAAATATGTGCCTTAATAAGGACTCAAAATTCAAAATAAGTGTATAACTGTTCACTTTATTATGGTTTAGGGGTCGAGATTTAAAGAGCAAGTAAAAGTTACTTGTGTCTATGAAAAGTAATTATTAAATTATTTATATTAGAATTTTAAAGCCACAAACTTGTCTTAGCACACAGTAAATTTCAAAGTAAGTCCACATATTTAAGCAAACTCCGTTTGGCTTTGCAATAATTACACACAGAAAAAAGTGGTGAAAGAAAGACAGAACCAGACACCAATGAAACAGAGAAATTATATTTCAGGCACAAAATAAAACAATATCACATTATATAGATACCATAATACCAAGTGAGACAGAAAAGAAAAATGTGAAGCAATTTCTAAATTAAAGATAAGAAGCAGTATTAATTGGTAGTAAATTTGAATACATAAAAGGTAAGCCATAACCTGTATTTTTTCATGTATTCCATTTTTTAACTTTGCATTTTATACAAAAAACAAAACAAAAACAAGACACATTTTAAGTTTCTAAAAATATTCATGGAACCAACCAGACCTTACATTTATTTTTAGTCTTCCAAGTTTCTGAGTATACATTATTATTATTATTATTAGTTTATTTAGCAGACGCCTTTATCCAAGGCGATTTACAGACACTAAGGTGTGTGAACTAAGCATCAGCTGCAGAGTCACTTACAATTACGTCCCACCCGAAAGACAGAGCACAAGGAAGTTAAGTGACTTTCGTGTACACATTACATACACAAATGGTTTTGGATATTTCTTATTCATTTTATTAATACAGATTAGCACAAACCGACATACCACTTCTTTAGGAGATTAGCATGAGCTACTATAGGAAATCTGGAGCAGCTTCCCTTTTTGGATGGTGCTTACAGTCTGCCACAAAACACTGCAATACACGGCTTACTAGCTTGAATTTGTATTAAATGAAAGTACAATCACTTATTGTGGAAATCACATTAATGTTTATTGCCGTATCCTGGACAAGTGTAAAAGTTATTAAAGTAGATTTTATACACTCTATTTAAGGCTTTCAATGTAATACTGTTGTAGCTCAATTTTGCCAGAACGTGTCGCCACGAGAGGCACTCAGATCAATGAGCCAACTATACAGCTGGTGAGTGTGTAGGAGTAAAAAGTATCAAAGTGAAAGCAAAAGCAGAGTTAATCCATTCATTAATGCCTACATTTTTATACTGTGTATCTATGTTTGCACCATGCCTTTCAGCACACTAAAGGCCTAGAAACACCACCGCTTCGCTTTTTTTTTTTTTTTTTTTGATGCTGAGTAGACAGTGCCACACCAGCGTGTCTATACCCAAGCGTGTTCCCTTTCCAGGGTAAAAAAAAAAGTACTTTATAGCATCACATTTAGAGCGAAAATACCACCCACCCCTCCCTCCACTGTTGCTCTTGCCTAATATACAAAGAAAATATGGCTGTGTTTCAGGAAGACATGGAAAGTGTGACATCAACAGAAGAGGAGGAAGGAGAGATTCGTACTGTACGTAAGTTTGAACATACATTTCTATTTGACATGATTTTCTTAAAAAGGGAATTGATAGTCTTCTAAAAATAACAAACTTAAGTACCGTGCCGTAAAAATGACGATCTTACACAGAAAACGTAGGTTGTTTGTTTAAAAAAAAAAGTTTATTTTACATATTTTAAAAATATGGATAGAATTGGTCAAAAAAAATTTTTTTAATTGAAACAACTGTAAAAATTGGGGGGGGGGGGGGGGGGGGTCCCACTAGGGCTGGGACGATAGTGATTTTTTTACTATCAATGCATCGTTTTTTTCATAATGCAAAAGAAACATTTAAATAATAAGTACATATATTTTCATCAAATCTAATCACGAAAAGTAAAAGTTTCTCCAGTTGAATTTAAAACTACACATTTTTTATTATTTATGTCTATAGTCACACTGTTTGCGCGGCTCCCCACAAAAAGTCAATAAAACATTGCAAATATTACTGTCTTACCTTAAGATGTCTTGACAGCAACAGGATTAGAGAGAAAAAAAACTCCAATGGGGAACACAAGAATAACTATTTACAAGTCCAACGTAACAACGTCTGTGCTCTCTCCAGAGCTTATTTTCTGTTTTTATTCAGAAATATTATGGCATCCACATTCTCCGGTTTTAAAGAAGAACAGAGTTTGTTCACAAGCATCCCTGCTTTGCTGAACACACGCTCGCTCGGGACTGATGTTGCAGGGATACTTAACATGCTCTTTGCCAAGGCTGCTAAGTTGGGAAAGCGCATCAGGTTATTTTTCCACCAAATCAGGGGATCTTTGCTGATGTTTAATGGAGTTTCAGAAGCATAAATCGTCATCTCTTGTTGGATTAAGGTTTCCTTGGAAGTAGTGTGTGTTTGTTACCATCCACAAAGTAAATTCCATTGCTTGTTCGGCCTTCATTTTCTTTTTAACAGGTAAGTCCTCTGTGCTGCACTCACTTGTACAGACACGATTTCTGTCATTTTCGAGGTTGTCCTCCACCAGCCTCACTAGTTTGGATGACAGTGCTTCAGACACATGGGCTTTGGCCTGTTCAGATAGGAAACCCAGATGGCGAAATCGGGGGTCAAGAAATGACACAAAACACAGTGGCATAACCTCATTACTTGGGTCATTCAGCTGATGTAAACAAAATCGCTGAGACACATTACACACTAGCTTATCTCTAAAACTCTGTGTAACTGGAATTAGCAAATCAGTTGAATTTGAATAAGATGGTGTCTCCTCTTCATCAGGAACTTCAGTCAGTCTGTGTTTTATTGTTGTTGCAAGTGGGTGCAAAGAACTAGCCGTAATGTTTTTCTCTGCACTCAAAAGTACTGTTGCCAGTTCAAATGGCTGTAGTAGAGGTAGTATCTCAGCCATTAGCTTCCACTGCTCAGTCGTGAGATCTAAAGTAGCTGCGTCAGACTTTTTGGTCAAATCTGGGTTTGACAAAACAGCAATAACTGGCCATGTGTATTGCTCAGATCCGCCCCTTTTTTTTCGGTTTCTCTCGGCTCCTGTCGGTCTCACTCAGCCATTGAATGGTTTTCTCTGCTTTTTCCGGAGAAAAAACGACTATAGAGACCTGTGTTTTACGTCTTTTTGATAATGTCGGACAGGGACATCGGAACGGAAAGGGATAATTGTAATGTCGGACCTGTGCCATGCTTGTCCATACATCGGTAGTGATGGACATTGAATTACACTCCTGACTTTTCCTTTGCATGTTTGTGATCCAGAGTAATGAATTTAGAGATTTTCTTTCGACAGGGCATTTCATAGCCCAGAGCAAGATTCGCAATCAGATTTTTAAACGCAGCTCCCTCTACTATACTAACAGGTCTGATATCTTGTGTGACAACATCCACCATCAGGCTGGTTATTTCTTTTGCTCTGATGCTTTTTGGATCAACTTTCTTTCCAAAATAAGCTGTCACTGAAGGTGTTGCTTCCTTTTGTTTTTTTACTGTTCCTGTTGTCGTATTTTGGCGGGTGCTGTCTTAGTAAATGATCCTGCAGGTTGGTGGTATTGACACAGAAGCTCATTAAAACTCCACAAACAGCGCATTTTACCTTTCCATTTTGTTCTTTTGTAAAAAAACTTCCAAACGTCTGACGGCATTATTTAAAATTAAATCGACAATTTAACTAGCAAAAAAAATCTGATCCTGAAATACGGCCTACATCTAGTCTCTTCTCTAGGTTTTGTTTTTTTGTCACGCTTACTCTGAAAACGTACGTGCTGCATAGTGGGCGGGGAGGTTTTTTTATTGTTATTATTTAAAGGAACCAAAGGAAAGGTAAGGAATAAGTGTAGATTTAAATTTTGCCGGTCCTAATAAAAAAAAAAACGGTCCTACTAATCAACTGATAGATGCGTTTTTTTCAACCATCAATGGTTATTTTATCCATCGATGGCTATTCCAATGATTCCATGCATTGTCCCAGCCCTAGATTCCACTTTACATGTGGACTATGATGTGTAGCAGTTCTGGTTTCTGATTAATACTGTCCCTGGGATGTATGATGAAGCAGAATCTGTGCAAGCTTCGAAGCCACATTTTCCAAGTTAGCTGGTACTTTGCAAACGTTTGGGCAAGCCGCAGAAATGGATTGCTTGTGTCTCTGTTCACTTCATTGTTTTAATGTGTCACTTATTTTTCAGTATGGTCTTTTATTTAGCATGAACATGTACCTCGATGCAGCAGTATTTGCAGCGCTATGCATCCTCTGCCTCATCTGACCCACTTCTGCTATTTTGCTTTTTGTATACTTTGAAACATTCATTTTCTTTTGAATATTCATAAACTGATTTACGTTTTCTCACCATTCCTTATCCACTAAAATATTATATTTTTGTGTAAGTATTTCAATTTAGTTTTTAATCAAACTAGTAGCTACTATGCCCAGCAATTGCCACAAAAATCAGACTTTGATTGGCCAACATAATCAGGTGTTAATGTGTTTGTGAAGTAACAGAGAACCAGGTTTGAATGTTGCTTGATCATCTGACGTCTAAACATCTGCTGTATTCTAGGATACAGTGTAGGGCTGCTTATTAAAACGTCAAAATAAAACAGCATTTTAATCAAAATATTGTATATATCCTAGAAAATAGTACCAGGCAAATACTGAATAAGACAAAAATTGGGTATAAAATAAGTAAAAACTGACGTCCAGTTAAAAAAACAAATCCTGCAAACTTTCGGTAAAATTCGGTATAAACTGGAAACGCGGAACACTATTCATAACCCACCACCAACACAAAGAAAGACAGGCTTTTATACAAACGCACATGACACTAATTACAAACACTAAAACAATCAAACTATTCCCAAGTGCACCCAGGTGTTTCCCGTTCAGCCCTAGAGGCTTCTGGGACCTGTAGTCTTTTAGGCTACGGTGATGACACCTACCCCACACTCCATGAACACACACTAAATACACAGACAGGGCCTGTCACAATAATATATATATATATATATATATATATATATATATATATATATATATATATATATATATATATATATACACACACAGACGTGCTCAAATTTGTTGGTACCCCTCCACAAAAAATGAAGAATGCACAATTTTCTCTCAAATAACTTGAAACTGACAAAAGTAATTGGCATCCACCATTGTTTATTCCATATTTAATAGAAATCAGACTTTGCTTTTGATTTTTTATTCAACATAATATTGTAAATAATAAAACAAATGAAAATGGCATGGACAAAAATGATGGGACCGCTAACCTAATATTTTGTTGCACAACCTTTAGAGGCAATCACTGCAATCAAACGTTTTCTGTAGCTCTCAGTGAGACTTCTGCACCTGTTAACAGGTAGTTTGGCCCACTCTTCCTGAGCAAACTGCTCCAGCTGTCTCAGGTTTGATGGGTGCCTTCTCCAGACTGCAAGTTTCAGCTCTTTCCATAGATGTTCGATAGGATTCAGATCAGGACTGATAGAAGGCCACTTCAGAATAGTCCAATGTTTTGTTCTTATCCATTCTTGGGTGCTTTTGGCTGTGTGTTTTGGGTCATTATCCTGTTGGAGGACCCATGACCTGCAACTGAGACAGAGCTTTCTGACACTGGGCAGTACGTTTCACTCCAGAATGCCTTGATAGTCTTGAGATTTCATTGTGCCCTGCACAGATTCAAGGCACCCTGTGCCAGGCGCAGCAAAGCAGCCCCAAAACATAACCGAGCCTCCTCCATGTTTCACTGTAGGTATGGTGTTCTTTTCTTTGAAAGCTTCATTTTTTCGTCTGTGAACATTGAGCTGATGTGACTTGCCAAAAAGCTCCAGTTTTGACTCATCTGTCCAAAGGACATTCTCCCAGAAGGATTGTGGCTTGTCAATATGCATTTTAGCAAATTCCAGTCTGGCTTTTTTATGTTTTTCTGTCAAAAGTGGAGTCCTCCTGGGTCTTCTTCCATGGAGCCCACTTTCGCTCAAAAAGCGACGGATGGTGCGATCAGAAACTGACGTACCTTCACCTTGGACTTCAGCTTCAGTATCTCTTTGGCAGTTATCCTTGGTTCTTTTTCTATCATTCGCACTATCCTTCTGTTCAATCTGGGGTCGATTTTCCTCTTGCGGCCGCGCCCAGGGAGGTTGGCTACAGTTCCATGGACCTTAAACTTCTTCATAATATTTGCAACTGTTGTCACAGGAACATCAAGCTGCTTGGAGATGCTCTTGTAGCCTTTACCTTTACCATGCTTGTCTATTATTTTCTTTCTGATCTCCTCAGACAACTCTCTCCTTTGCTTTCTCTGGTCCATGTTCAGTGTGGTGCACACAATGATACCAAACAGCACAGTGACTACTTTTCTCCATTTAAATAGGCTGAATGACTGATTACAAGATTGGAGACATGTGTGATACTAATTAAAGAAACTAACTAGTTTGAAATATCACTATAATCCAATTATTTATTATCTTTTCTAAGGGGTACCAACAAATGTGTCCAGGCCATTTTAGAATATCTTTGTAGAATAAGCAATAATTCATCTCTTTTCACAGCTTCTTTGCTTTATTCTATGACATACCAAAGGCATGCAAGTATACATGATAAAATAGCTTTTAATTTCATCACTTTTCAGGAGGAATGAAGCATTATTTCAATGAGCTGTAAGGGTACCAAAAAATTTGAGCACGTCTGTATATATATATATATATATATATATATATATATATATATATATATATATATATATATATATAATCAAAATTAAACCATATACATACTTGTGTGTATGTTTTTAAGGTTGCCAACTTCACATTTCTTTCAAAAATGTGTGTGGAACTTTTTGAAGCAGTTCATTTTTCAGCATAGCCTATTGTTATTTATTTTTCTGTTAGGTTAATCCCACAAGTATCACTAACTAGAGGTCTCTGACGGCATCTGTGTCAGCATCGAACCTGTACATTTCCAGTGGCACTGATAAGCGTACATAGACACAAAGTCTGAAGTTAAGAGAGCTTTTATCTGCATTGTCATCGTATCTTTTTAATGTAGCTAGCAAAATATTTTCTACACAATTAAAATGAACGAGACTTTATTGTACATGGTATGATATTCACTTATGCCATGAGATAAATGTTTTATTCAAAAATATCTTTATAAATGTAATTAAATATATATTAGCAATATATATTAGCAAATGACCTTGATGTTTTAAAAAAAAAAAAAATCACCTTGACAGACTATCACAGAACCAGCAGGCTTGCTACACAATGCAGGCACCGCCTCCTTCTCTGTTTGGCTGCTAGCACCATCTATCTTTACAGCGATCAGCTGAAAATAATTGAATGGCAGCATATATTAAATTATGTACCTATCAAAAGCTGGAATTGTGCTGCTCATCGTGGTGACATCAGTTTCTCCAGCTCTTTTGTTGTTTTAGCAACAGCAATTGATAATTAAAGGCATAGCAGTCTGTCACAATTATGCACCACTGGCACAGAGCCAGGGGTTTCCTTTCGGGGACGTTGGCACGGAGTGTTAACAGGCAATGTATGTCCGGACAGCAAGTTTAGAAACTGGACAGAAACTCCAGTATGTTTACATATTTACATGTAACTCCATTACTATTTGTTAGATTATATTGAAAAATATAGATACGAATATCATGAGCACCCTGTGGCCCCCCAAGATTTGGACATTTAGACAATTATCTGGCCCTCTTGTGCCTTTGCTCACGTCTGCTCTGCTCTGCTTGCAATTTATCTTTCTGCGTTTGTTTGAGGTTTATTTGTCTATGTTTGGCAGGGTTTTTTTTACATGTGGTTAAAAACAACACAATACACATAGAAAAAATATATAAAATTCTGTAGTATTCTGTACTGTTCCAACAAAAAGATTAGCAAACCAAACACACTCTGATTTATTAGCATCAGACAAAACAAACTTAAAACTTTGTTTACACTAACAATGTGACCTAAGCTGTCAAGGTTGACTGGCTATGTTTTCTTCTAATGCCATATTCTATAAGCTACTGGTACAGGCTTAATTAACATTTCATCAAAACCTTTCTGTGTCTACTTCTTTATCTTCATGTTCATAGACCACACAAATCACCAAGAATCATCTAAACAGTTGTAGGCTAATTTAAATTGCAGGTTACTTAATTGTTAAGTTACAAAGCCAATATTTTTACAAAAAGCAAGTGGGTATCGGTGTGAGTAGTCCAGTGAAAATGTTTGTTTTTAATATGATATTCACTTTTAATCCATAAAAATCATATAAAGTTGTCAACATAAGGACTATATATATATATATATATATATATATATATATATATATATATATATATATATATATATATATATATATATATATTCAATGCAGCAGGCTACATGGATTTGTTTTAATTCATTTAACTAAAGACATTGTTGATATTTAAATCAACTTGACAGACTATCACATTGTTGATATTTACACAGTGGCTTGCAGAAGTATACACCCCTTTAAGACGCTTTCAAATTAGACTTTACATGTAGCATCTACACAAACTACTCCACATTGATAAAACAAGCATATAGAATAAAAATAAGTAAGATTTACAGAGAAAAACAGATTAATCTCAGTTACATAAGTATTCAACCCCTTTGCTAATGCAGCCCTAAATCAGCTCAGGTGCAAATGATTTGTTTGAAAGGTCACAAAATTAGTGAAATGGTTTCAGCCTACAAGGATTTAGATGTGTCAATGTAGGTGTGATTCTTGAAACCTGTAGTCACTAATGTGCTGATTGACAAGGCAGAATATCAGGTAGGATGGTAATGAGCAGACGGGGCTCAGAATCGCCTGCATTTAGTTCTTTAGGCGTTTCTAATGGTTATTTGTGTTTCTGAAAACAAAATAATAATAAAACACGAGGTGTGCTTTACAATAAATAGCTGCAAACCCCAATACAACTGGAGAGTCTGCCTCCAGTTTTGGAGAAAATTAAAAAGAACAGAAAACTATTTTTTTCTTCTGAGGAATATTCCCGCAAGGCAAATGATCAACAGATCCTGTGACCATACAAAAAAGAAGATGGGATAACGTGCTGATTCCCTGCAACTGTATACAAATATCCTTTTGTTTTTTGTGACAACTGTGTAGTTTTCGGAAAGCATATATATTTATTCACGCAGTCACTTCAGTCACTATTTTGGACATGGTAGACTGGCTTTACCCGAGCTGTCTCCGATGGATCTTTGATATGGAGGATATTTTATGCCAAAATGAAAAATAAATAAATACATTAATAAATAAATAAATGCATGTCAAAATAAATAAATATAGACATTTATATATTTCTTTCTTTATTTATGTATTTATTTTTCATTTTGGCATCAAATATCCTCCATACTTTGAAAACCCCCTGCAGCATAGAACGTTACTAGGGTAGTGGTTATCTTCACTGCCACAGGAACGACAAAAGCTGTGCATTGTGGAGTTCTCCAAATCCTCTGATAACTACTCACATAAATCCAATATTGCTTGTATATTTAGTCAAAAATGACTAATAATCTGATCATCTGTTAGGTCCAAAAAACTAATATGGGGTCTGTATAATCTAACAAAAGGATACCTCCTCCTCTTCCTTCTATCTGCCTGCACCGCAACCACTTCGAAAAAAAATTGCCACTCTCACTTTCAAAAGGGTACACCAAGTAAAACCATGTGTAACTCGGAAAGTCCTAAAAGCCTAATACAGGCTAACTTCATGATAACGAACCCCATGGGACCTGGAGAAATGTTCGTTTTACCAGGGTGTTCACTATAATAGGGTTTGGCATTTTTCTGTATCAGAAGAATGACAAAAATGGCAAATTTGAATTGAACATCAATATGTAGTACTTTTATGAAGATTCCTTCACATTGATCAACATTTAAACGGTATTGTGACAAGGTACTCGTGTCACATGTGTGGGTAACCGCACTGCAAGACACAGAGACATGGGAGTTGAAACGCCGGCACAGGCGTGCAGAATTTATAAAACACAAAACAGTAAGTAAACAAATGGGTCATGTGACGCTACCAACGATGGTAACGCACAGAGGACACATACAGAAGACTGTACAAAAGGCAAAATAAAACACAGTACAAAAACTACAAAGGTGCCACACAGGGCGAGCGCTAGCCTTATTGAACGAGGCGTCCCGCACCAGGAACCTGCTACACTACGTAACCCTCGCTATACATTACTTGATCAATATCCCCTAAACTAACCTACTTATGAGCCTGTATTCTTACGACGACTCCTGCTTCTTCATACGGCCTTGGCTGGGCATTGCCTTGACAAGTACCGTGTTGCAGTTTAACGGTTGCGTAGCTGTAGTTCCTGCAGAGCGGACGCTCCCCTCCTGAGTGTATGCAGCGCCCCTCTGTGTAGCATGGCATTGGAGTCGCCCAGAACGATTCCCACTGGATGTTTTTATGCTGACGGACACTCAGTCGAGACCTCCCCACCTGTTGATTGAGGACCGGCACAGCCAATCACTCACTTAATCACTGCCCTTCCGCTCAAACAAACCTAGCAGGCAGCAAGTCTCAAATCGAGCGCCCATCTGTAAACAATCATTTGATCAAAAATAACAACCAAAATGTACACAAAACAAACCTGTTTCCACATATAAATTACACCAACACTAATTTCCCCTATGCAGGGCAATCACCCTGCTACAGGTATGTTTAAAAGAAAACAGTAAAGAAATGAAAAAGGAAAGAATGTACACTTAAATGCTGAATACAGTAATTACATGTCCTTTCTCTTGAAAAAACTATCCAGCATAGATTGCTCCTTACACCCATTGCCTGGTTGCAGTTTGTGTGAAGATGATGGACAGGCAACGATTGCATTTGTCATGCGTGATTCGTAATACAATAGGTCATCTTTGAATTAGCGTTTGAATTAGTCAACCATGGTCTTTGTTTTCACTGAGAGAATAACACACTTGACACTGGAGAAAGTTCAGTGTCAGTCAGTACTGAGATCGCTGTATCCGGGTCGATCCTGTACGTGATCATTCTAATAGGGCTAATTTTCATTGAAAAAATCGGTTCTTGCTGTTGGGATCGTTAAAAACGGGTATTCGTTATGAGGGGTTCGTTATAGTGAAGTTAGCCTGTATAAGACGTGTAAATGATTCGGAATCGCATGTAGGAGTATGTCAGCTAATTTAACTAGCCGTGAATAACTTACATTAAGACAAATTTAAGATGCCCTTGAATTTAAGATGTAGCCCAAATTTCCCACCCTCAGTTTGAGGAAAACGATAATCAAATAAATATGCATTTACAAAGATACAACCTCAATTATGCATATGGCAGAGATGCCAACTTCTGAAAGGAGAAAAACAGTAGCATGTGCAGTGAATTTTTTTTTTTAAGGCCAGTGGCTGCTAGCCCTTAGAAATTAAAAGGTTCTAGGCTCTGGCAAGCCAATTACCTCATTTTTGCTGTTCAATCTATACTATTGGTAATTGTAAACACCAGGCATTTGGAAATTAAAACCCCCCAATAAAAATATTTATTCTGGATTTAAATATAAGTAATGAAGAGCGTTTTAGGATCTCGTAAGCGCTATCAAACCTGGAGTGAAATATTCAACCTCAAAACTTTATAAAAATATCTATCAAAATAACAATTTTTACTACTCTGCAACTATCAAAACACAAAATGCTGTGTAGTATCCAATAATTAATTATTTAAAGCGAGTTAAACCTCAAAATCCATTTGCACAGACAGAGTAATGAGGAGTGTTTGCTTATGGTGTTTCTTCGTAC
This sequence comes from Acipenser ruthenus, assembly GCF_902713425.1. Lineage (NCBI taxonomy): Eukaryota > Metazoa > Chordata > Actinopteri > Acipenseriformes > Acipenseridae > Acipenser > Acipenser ruthenus. The sequence continues at coordinate 58,063,034 of NC_081193.1, forward strand.
CTAGAGTGATAGTTATGACGCTCACCATGTTTCACAGAGAAGTCTGTCTGGCAGTATTCACAGTAGACGTGAGATTGAGACACTCCACTTCGAATGAATGACCATTCTGTGGTAAATTCCTCTCGATATTTCTGACAAGCCAACCTCGATCTTTTAGATGGAGGAGAGTGACATTTTTTGTTTGATTTGTGATTCCTATATTAAGGCTGGGATTTTGTCACTGAAATTTGTACTAAAAATCACGGAGCAGTCACGGTAAATTTGTTCAAAATCACGAAGGAAGGGGGAAATGGTGTGTGAAGTCACGGGGATGAAAATTCAACTATTTTTTTTTACAATATACAGTACCTACATAACATAAAATTAGTCTGTCTATAAAAGTAGGAAAAAGGGAAAATGAATCTAAATGTAAAAAAATTTTAAAAAATGAATGTATTTATTTATTATGGTTTTCACGGCATCAGTTCAAGTTGTAATCATGATCAGCATTCCCAATCTGTCCAAGCTGGTACTGTTTGTTAGAAACACTGAAATTGTAAAAGTTTCTCTTAGAATTCCTCAGGAAGCTAATGACGCTTATTTGAAAATGGCTGCCTGTATTTCATGGATGATTCGAGATTGGGCAGTAACGGTTTGGTTCGTCTTTTCTCAGCAGTAAGTCACGCTGATGCTTGTGCATTCGTACAGTGACATCTTTGTTCGTCTTCTCCCGGCAGTCAGTCACTTTGCTGTTTGTGTGTTCGGGTAGTCATGTCTTTTGTTGGCAATTTTAATACACGCATCACTATACTGTACTCGAATTTAAGACGCAGGCTATTTTTGAGAAGCAAAAAATGGTTAAAGTGTGTCTTAAATTCGAAGGAATACGGTACTTTGAGATCTGCAGAATATAGCCTTTCGGTTATTCCAAGAATTCGATTAAAAACCTATGGTTCAAGGGCTTTACGTTTTCAAGCTCCTTCACTTTAAAAAACTGAAGGGCCCATAGCACTTCTGTATTGAAGGGTATATACATATATATGTACATAAAATAAACTAAATAGTGCATGTAAATAAATAAATAAAATATGCTCAAATATGTTTTATTTTAAAAGACAAGCAAATATGTTAAGTGACTATGTTACTCTACCTGGGAAGGGCAGGGGATGTGGTACTCTCTGCAGCGTTCCTGCACCCATGTGTTCTCCCAGACAGGCCTATAGCTCTGCTCGTAGAAATAACAGCCAATGACAACAATGAGCGGCAGCAGGTACAGCACACTGAAGACGCCAATGCGGATCATGAACTTTACCAGCTTGTCCTGGTTCTCCTTCTCCAGAGGAATCTCAATGCGCACTCGATTCAGTGACACAATGCCAGCCAGCAAGAGGGACATCCCCACCAGCACGTCAAGGCAAAGGGGTGCTAGGACAAAGTAGCGCAAAGCATCCACGTCATAGAGCCCCACAAAACAGACACCGCTAACATTGTCACCCTCAATTTTGTTCATGGCCAGCAGGATCACAGTGAGTGTGCCAGGGATGCCCCAGGCACAGGCGTGAAACAGGAGGGCCTTCTTCTCAATGGCCTCGCTACCCCATTTGGGCACAGCAGCCAGAAACCAGGTGATGGTGAGAATAACCCACCAAACACTCCCAGCCATGGTGAAGAAGTAGAGCACCATGAAAAGCAATGTGCAAGCCTTGTTGTGGGAGCCTTGGGTGACTGTGGCTGCCCTGTAGCTCCCAGGGCTGGCTGTATTGCAGGCCACCTTGTCCTCCAACAGGAATCCGATAAAAAAGACCAGGGAGACCATCATGTAGCAGACAGCGTAGAATATTATGGGTCGTTCTGGGTAGGGGAAGCGAGTGACATCAATGAGGAAGGTTAAGAAGGTGAAGAGAGTAGCGGACAAGCACAGTATGGAGATGACTCCAATGAAATAGCGTGCAAAAGAGAGTTCCTCTTGACGGAAGTACATGTTGGGACAGGGTGGTGAGCAGTCTCGCATGCCCAGGAAGGAGTAACCCAAGTCCGGCTCAATCTTCAATTCACGTGGACACCAAAAGCCGTAGTCTCGCTGCACTGATATTGGGGACTCCTCTGTGGCATGCAGGCTTGAGATCAGGTCAATAGGGCGGGGGTAAGACTCATCACAGTCTGGGAACCTGCAGAAACAAAGAGAGTATGTGAAAACATATGTTAATAACATCCCCTGCCACTGCTGTAAATACAAAATTGGAGCTAAAAAAACATGCGCTGCAAATATTCTACATATGTGGTTGTGACAGGGTAGCGTCACGGCCCAAGTTGTCATTGGCAGGAAGAGAGACTCAGAAGCAAGAAGCTGCAGGTTAAGCGCTATTGAGCACGTTTAAAACAACTAGACAAACAAAATACACATTAACCAGGGTTAGAAACTAACAAAATTGTGGTACTAGTCCAAAGGACTAGTACCTTTTGAAACTTACTAGTCCTTGTGTGAATTGTCTAAGTTGGAATAAACAACAATGGTTGGGGTCCCCAAGAATATTAGGCTTAAATTGTATTTTCCTAAATAATAAACACTGTTATAATTAGGCTTCCCAAAATCAACACCATTGCACAAAAACTCACAAAACTTGGTAGGGTGGTAGGCACCTAAGGCAAGTTGTGTCAGAGCAAAACTGAAGATCATAGGTCACATGGTTTGGCAGCCATATTGGATTTTTCATGAATATTGGCCAATTTAACAAAATCTACCCTTATGGCCTATATTTAGATTTGTTCAACACAAGTCGATTGGTCACGCCATAATGGATTTGTCAAAATAGTCTTCTTCTCTGAAACCGTTAATATGACTGAAGCCAAACTTTGCATACATAGCCTTGGCAAGGTTGTCTATCAAGTTTGTGCAAAGCAACTCGCTACATAAAAAAAAAACACATGGCAGCTGTGAGCCAATCAAATTTCAGCTATGGTCAAATTGCACATATTTGCACATATTACCTTGCACTTAGAACCCATATGTGCTCTATTCAAAAATTAACTTGACCGTTACCTTTGACCTCTCCATAAGGTCAAATGCAAAACTAGATTATAACCCTTTACAGATTGAAGATAGGCTAATGGGTACTGTGAAACGCATATAGCAACTCATATATGCTCCTAAGGTACAATATAGATAGGGTAATGGTTACTATGGAACACATATAGGAACCCATATATACACTAATCAAAAATTGCCATAACCCTGACCTTTGACCTCTCCTTAGGCAGCATTGTAGAAACTGTGGGTCCAACAGGCATGAGTCCAGAGCTCCTGACTGCCCAGCACGGGCGAAAACCTGCAGAAACTGTAATAAATTGAACCACTTTGCCAGGTGGTGTCGCTCCGCCCCAACAGCAACACCAGTACCAGCTATAATCCACACTGTGCTCTCAAACCCTACTGGCTTTAAGACTTGTGCCGTATACCTCAGGGATGTCTGCCTTCCCCTGCTCTTGGACATTGGGGCCAAGGTGTCTCTACTTAATTTCGACACCTACAAACAGTTTTTCTCACACCTGCTCCTTCAGCGCCCCTCCACCACTCTGAGTGGTTATGGACATACTAGAAACGAAGTCCTGGGCTCCCTCCAGCAGCCAGTGCGCTATGGCACCAGGTCTCTGTCAGCCTTCCCATTCCATGTCACACGCAAGGGGGCCAACCTCCTGGGTCTTGACCTCTTCATGGGGCTCGGTTTCTCACTGACCGACAACTCCGGCACGGAGATCCTACTGGTTGCCTCCCCCCAGCAACGCCAATGGCCAATGCTGTTTGATGGCTTGGGCTGCCTCACCACCTTCACTCACCAACCCAAGGTCGATCCTGCGGTGACCCCAGTGATCCAGCTGCTGCGCCGCATTCCCCTTGCCCTGCGGGATCAAGTGTCAGCTGAGCTGAAGGCCCTACTGGATTCTGGGGTTATTGAGCCCATCAACACTTCACCCTAGATCTTAAACCTGGTGATAGCAAAGAAGAAGTTGGGGGGACTCCGCATCTGTGTGGATCTGAGAGCTGTGAACACGGCCATCATCCCGGACATATACCCGCTTCCAACAGTGGAGGAGCTCACCACCCACTTCTACGGTTCCACAGTTTTCAGTAAACTGGACTTATGCCAAGGTGTGGCAGGATGGCTTGCAGTGGTGAGGTGTGGTGACATCACGGACCAGGAAGTAACTGAATCAAAACAGTGGATGGGCGGGTGAAGCTGAATGCTACTGCACTCAGCGTATTTAATAAATAAATAAACAAAACAAAAGATTTAAACAATCAACAAAACAAATGGCACAAGGGCCAAACGAATCAGACAGACAAACAAGTAAGTGTCATGCTGGCTAATCCAGCACGTTTTAGCAATTGTTAAATTCTGTCTTCTCTCTATCTCCCCGTACCTCCTCTCTGTACACCCAACCCTGCAGCACGGACAGCTGCAGGTTCTTATACTCTGGCCGAGGGGTTAACTAGCTGTTAATTATCTTATTACCCCTCGGCCACAGTCTGCATGCGTTTGGTAAGGATGCATGACTGTCAGCTAGTTAAATAATCAGTAGCTGATCAGTCACGCATCCTCACGGGGTTTTTAAATATAAATATAAAAAACAATAACAAAAGACGCGGCGCTTTTATCCGCGCCGCAAACAAATACAAATAATAATAAATAGGGGCGGAACACTCCGCCACACATGGCCTTTTCGGCCACCTCCCCCCCTTATTCCCTAAAGTCCCGGCTAGCAGTACCGGCAAAGGAACAGGAGAAGCAAGGTGTCTCCGGGGGCTGCCACAGCGGGATGTCCTCCTCCCACCCAAACAACTGTAGCTCCTCTGGCCAGAAAAATTTTGGGGGTGGTCTCCAGACCTGCCCCCCCTTCATGGCCAGCAGCTCCCCTCCGTGGGGCTCCGGCCACCCTTTCTCCTGCAGCGAAATTGCTGCGGGGGGAGCTGGTCTCCTGACCTCCCCCCCTTCTTCATGGCTGGCAGCTGCCCTTCCTGAGGCTCCAGCCACAGTATTTCCTGCCGCGAAAGTGCGGCTGGGGGAGCTGGTCTTCTGAACTCACCCCCCTTCTTCGTGGCCGGCAGCTGCCCTTCATGGGGCTCCAGCCACAGTATTTCCTGCCGCGAAAGTGCGGCTGGGGGAGCTGGTCTCCTGACCTCCCCCCCCCCTTTCCGTGGCCGGCAGCTCCCCTTCATGGGGCTCCAGCCACAGTATTTCCTGCCGCATGGCAGGACTGGTAGCGACCCCAGGCAAAACAGGACCCTCGGGAGGCGACGGCAGCAGCTGCAGACCTTCGGCAGGCAACGGCAGCAGCAGCGGACCCTCGGGAGGTGATGGCAGCCGCAACGGACCCTCGGGAGGCGACGGTATCAGCAGCGGACCCTCGGGAGGCGACGGCAACAGCAGCGGACCCTCGGGAGGCGAACTCAGGAGGGGAGCCCCTGGCCATGGAGGCGGCAGCGGGAGCTCCACTTCTCCCTCGTACCCTGTAACTGGTGGCTCTCCAGACGATGCGGCGCAACAGGCAGCCCCAGGCGATGCGGAGCAACAGGCAGCCCCAGGCGATGCGGAGCAGGCATCCTTGGGCGGTGCGGAGCAGGCATCCTTGGGCGAAGCGAGGCAGGGCAGGAGCAGTCCTCCCACAGCGGTTGAGGCGGAACCAGCAGGTATTCACCCTCTGCTGGTGGAGGTGGGAGGGGCAAGCAATCCTCCCACGGCGGTTGAGGCGGAACCAGCAGGGATTCACCCTCTGCTGGAGGAGGTGGGAGGGGCAAGCAGTCCTCCCACGGCTTTTGAGGCAGAACCAGCAGACATTCACCCTCTGCTGATGGAGGTGGGGGAGGCAGAGGCAGCTCCTGCTGCTCTGCTCCTGGCGGTGGAGGTGGTGGAGGCAGAGGCAGCTCCTGCTGCTCTGCCCCTAGCAGTGGTGGAGGCAGAGGCAGCTCCCGCTGCTCTGCTCCTGGTGGTGGAAGCGGTGGAGGTGGCGGAGGCAGAGGCAGCTCCCGCTGCTCTGCTACTGGTGGTGGAAGCGGTGGAGATGGCGGAGGTAGAGGCAGCTCTTGCTGCTCTGCTCCTGGTGGTGGAGGTGGAGGCAGAGGCAGCAGGTATTCTTCCTCTGCTGCTGGAGGCCTGGGCACTGGATGCACGGGCTCCCCCCCTCTGGGTGCTGGATGCCTGCGCTCCCCCCTTCTGGACGCTGGATGCACGCGCTCCCCCCTTCTGGGCGCTGGATGCACGCGCTCCCCCCTTCTGGGCGCTGGATGCACGCGCTCCCCCCTTCTGGGCGCTGGATGCACGCGCTCCCCCCTTCTGGGCGCTGGATGCACGCGCTCCCCCCTTCTGGGCGCTGGATGCTCGCGCTCCCCCCTTCTGGGCACTGGACACAACGGGACTTCGGGCTCATCCCTTTCCTCATCTGTGTCCCAGTCGACCTCTGGGCAGCTTTCCTTCTCATGCCCAAATCGATGGCTGTACGTACACCACTCCTCCATGGAGTCCTCCCTGTGTACCCACCATGTGAGATGGCCGGAGCTCAGGATCCATCCTCTGGCTTCCACTGTCCCTCTGTTGTGGGGGCTGGCCATTCCTCTCTCCTCCCCTTTTTCTTCCCTTTTTTTTTTTTTTTCCCCTTCACAAAAAAACACTTTTTGAAAAAACGAACACAAAAAAAAAAACTCCCTTTGCTGTTCCTGGTCCGGCTCCTGGAGGCGTTGTTTGTCCCACGCAGGACACCATATGTGGCAGGATGGCTTGCAGTGGTGAGGTGTGGTGACGTCACGGACCAGGAAGTAACTGAATCAAAACAGTGGATGGGAGGGTGAAGCTGAATGCTACTGCACTCAGCGTATTTAATAAATAAATAAACAAAACAAAAGATTTAAACAATCAACAAAACAAGGGCACGAGGGCCAAACGAATCAGACAGACAAACAAGTAAGTGTCGTGCTGGCTAATCCAGCACGTTTTAGCAATTGTTAAATTCTGTCTTCTCTCTATCTCCCCGTACCTCCTCTCTGTACACCCAACCCTGCAGCACGGACAGCTGCAGGTTCTTATACGAGGGGTTAACTAGCTGTTAATTATCTTATTACCCCTCGGCCACAGTCTGCACGCGTTTGGTAAGGATGCATGACTGTCAGCTAGTTAAATAATCAGTAGCTGATCAGTCATGCATCCTCACAGGGTTTTTAAATATAAATATAAAAAACAATAACAAAAGACACGGCGCTTTTATCCGCGCCGCAAACAAATACAAATAATAATAAATAGGGGCGGGACACTCCGCCACACAAGGCTACCTCCAGGTTTCCTTATGCCGTAGCAGTAGGGACCTCACTGCTTTTCTTGCATACGCTGGCGTTTTCCACTACACCCGCATGCCCTTCGGTCTGAGTTCGGCACCCAGCTGCTTTCAAAAGATCATGTCCTCCGTCTTCGCCGGCGTCTCGGGCGTGTCTCTATCTTGACGACATTGTGGTGCACGGCCCCAACGCCTCTATCCATGACGAGCGCCTCTGCCAGGTGTTCCGCATGCTGGCCAAGCACAACCTCACGCTCAACGAGGAGAAGTGCGTCTTTTCCGTACCGGAAATCGAGTTTGTGGGGTTCTGGCTGTCGGCACACAGCATCTTTCCATTGCAGTCTAACGTGGATGTGATCCACCACATTCCGGAGCCCACGTCGGCTGCACAGCTTGCCTCCTTCCTGGGAATGACTGCGTACTACCTCCGCTTCTTGCCACAGTACTCAGCCACAACATCGCCTCTGCGTCAGCTGCTTAAGAAGGAGGCTCCCTGGGCCTGGACTGCGGACTACCGGGAGGCCGTGCGCCTGCTGAAGCGCCAGCTCACCACCGCACCCATCCTGGCACACTTCGACCTCGCAAGCCCCACCTTGGTCATGTGTGACGCCTCTGCCTCGGCGCTGGGTGCTGTCCTCTCCCAACTCCAGGACGGGACAGAGAAGCCTATTGCTTTCGCCTCTCGACCATTGAGCCCCACCAAACAGAAGTACTCGGTGGAGGAGCATGAGATGCTGGTGTGTGTGGGAATGTGAACGCTGGCACATGTACCTCTATGGTGGGGCGTTCATGCTCCGCACGGACCACCAGGCTCTCACAGCCTTGATGTCCACCTCAGGCACAGGACACAGACCGCTCCAGCTGTACAGGTGGGCGGATCGCCTGCAGCAGTACAACTTCAAGCTCCAGTTCACCCCGGGCCGTGACAACATTGTAGCAGACCTGCTCTCCAGAACCATCATCGCTCCTGACCCTGCCAGCTAGCTGGCGGACACGAAAGATGACCTGATTCAGCTGTAGCACAGTCCTCTCCAGGCTGCAGTTTCCCTCCTTGAGCTCCAGCAGGCGTCGGCAGAGGATCCCCTATTCTGTGCCCTGCGCTCCTACATCAAAGGTGGCTGGCCTACCCGGGTGCCTGACGAGCTAGCACCGTTCGCCCGGATCAAGGAGGAGCTGTCGTGTTGGAATGACAGTAGTGCCGAGTGCTCTGTGGGCACCAGTGCTGGCTATGGCACACGAGGGACACTTGGGTATCGTCCGATTAAAGCAGCGATGTCGGGACCTCGTGTGGTGGCCTAGTATTGACCACGATTGCCTGCTCAGCGGGAAAACCGGACACCAGCTCCACCACCCCTGCAACCTGGCTGTCCAAACCATGGGAACACCTGTGGATGGACATCTGTGGGGAAATCCATGGGCTCAGTCAACTCCCAGGTCATAATCAACATCCTAGACACTGTCATCGCCTGCTGGGGGCTGCCTCAGGCCATTACCACTGATGGGCCACAGTTCGTCTCTGCCGAGTTCTCCACTTTCCTCAAGAACAAAGGGATCAAGCACATCCGCACAGCTGTCTATCACCCACAGGCCAACGGGGGGGGGGGGTCGAGCGGTTTAATCAAACCCTCAAGAACGGTATCCGAGCGCATCTGGCCCAAGGCTGCGCATTCCAAACAGCTCTTCTTCAGACCCTCCTGCATTACAGAGCGGCCCAGCATACTACCACAGGGGTTTTGCCAGCGCTGCTAATGTTGGTGCGAGAGCTACAACTGCCATTGGATAGGTTGCACCCACCTTAGGCTCATCCTCCTGCACCCGCTGCTCACACCAGGGTCTGCCAGCGCCAGCGCCGCATGAAGCAGCGGTTCGACAGAGCACGCAGAGTGAAGCTGCCTGGCATAAGCGCCTTGGACTGGGTCAGAGCTAAAGTCCATCTGATTCTCCCCGCTTCGCGTCAGCCGCCAGTTGGGATCAGCTACTTTCCAGCTCCAGGACGGGTCCCGTTGGCATGCTAGCCGGCTGCACAAAGTGCCACCTCCTGAATCTCAGCCAGTACCCTTTGGCCACCATGGAACCGGGTTCTGGCCCTCCAGTGCAGATGCTGTGACCGATGAGGGGGGGGAGCCCGCACCTGTTGGGCCGGCAGCATGGCCCAGCCGGGCTCGTCAGCGTCCGGGCTACCTGCAGGACTTTGTGACCTCCTTCCACACCTGAACCTCTGTCCGGGGGAAGGGGGGGGAAAAAATTGTGTTTAGTTGTTCTGTGTTTGTTACTGTTCATGACGTGTGTGTGTGTGTGGGTGTCATGCAGTGTGGATTGTTTGTGTTGCTGTAGGTGAGTGTGCTTGCTGGTTTTATGGCAGTGAGATACGAGGCTGGAGAGAGAAGACACACAATAAAGCGTCCTGCTAGTTTTACCATAACAACTTGTTGGAGTCATTTGTTTTTACAATACAACAATATTATTTTTATTGTTCACCCTCAAAATGTGTACATTGGTAAGCATGGACAATCGATGAAAAAATTAACCAGCAACGAATCTTCATTGCAGAACAACAGCATGAAATACTGTGTTAATACGAAAAATAAGTTCATACTGTTGGCCCACAACACACTCAAAAATGCTTCAAACGGTTTAAAGATTAACAATAAAATCAATACAAGTACCAGTTGTATCACAAAATCAAAGCAAAAGTGACTAATTTGTTTTTATAACATGTACATTGATAAAAAAGAACGCTGGAAAAGGAGCAAAATACGAATATTCATTGCAAGACTCAAATGCATGATGTACTGTTAATACAAAAAGAAATGTACAAATACATTAAAAGGCAACCCTGTTAATATCAGAAAACAAGTTTGTATTTTACTTACTTTCAGCACGCTCAAAAAAGCTTCACAACTGGTTTTAAAATGAATAACGTCATAAAAAATAACTGTATGCATTACGTGTACCTTAAAATAAATTAAATTCAGTTTTCGAATCATTCATCCTGAGCCTCAGGGTCTCTTCATCGCTGTTGAAAAACAATTTGGTAAGCTCACTGTACAGCAAGTATTATATTATTATTCATAACCCGGCATTTAAAAGAGATCCGAAGTCTGTTTACTATATTTCCCAGCAGCCTTATTAGAGACAGGAGAGTATTGGAGACCGGCGATTATTTGAAGTTTTACGGTAAACTCTTTTCTCTTCTCTTGCTCACCCTCTCCTACACACTCTCATCAATCAAACCTCTCTGTTCTCCTTTTATACCATGTGGCCAGGGGTTGACTAACAATTAATCATTCAATCAAACACCACCTGGCCACATTCCACACTCTACCACTGCAACAATCAATCAATTAAACAATCAATTAAACAAACAATCAAAACCATATGGCTGTGCAAACGGTGGCCATCTTGGTTTCAAACTGCCCCTTCACCAAAATGGCCACCAGCCACCAAACTCTCTCTCACAGACACACACCTGGGCACTCTCAGCTGATTCTGACATCCAAATCGGTAAAACTGCTCACAGAAGCATTTAATTTAAAGCAGCTTCATATATTTGTCCGTAGCATCCCTTTAATTTTGCGGCTTCGGCCAGTTCACTGTTTATTCCAGTTTCGCAGACCGCTTAGTGTAGTGCTGAAACTGCCACCACTTTGTCATTGTACAAAAAATGTGGTTCCGGTTTGGGAAAATCGTAAACACTGCATCCCTACTAAAAGCATTTGCTTTTCGTACATAAATAAAACAGTGCAAATTACAGAGGGATTACTGTAGTTCCTATATTTCTGTATTCATAAAATTAACTTATTTTTCATTATACTAAACAAAAAATACCTGATTTGTCGCATGTGTTGTAGGCTAGAGACCAAGTACAGTACCAACATACTACAGGCAAGTTGCTTAACATTAAATCAAGAAGTTCCAGCAGGTCTCACCATCATGATAATATGATATACAGATTCAGTATTTTAAATTTTTATTTCATGATAAAATAAGATTTGAATATTCATTTTAAAATGTAAACTGATATAGAATAATGGATACCTGCTGCAGTCCATTTCCTCAGGCCAGGGCACCCCGAACATCTCCATGAGAGTGTGACAGTCACTATGTGCTCGCTGGCAGAGTCGCCGGCAGGGCAGGGACACACGGCCATACTCTGTGCACACAGGAGCATAGAGGGCACATAGGAATGGCCGCAAGTCAGCTGAGCATTGCAGGTTGACCATTGGGTGGAAGGGCTGCAACAGAGAGAACACACAGATCAGCCAGGTCAAGGGTTGTACTCTTCCTACTACAGGTCCTGATGATTCAACCAGTTTAAAAATAGCTTGAAATGCAAAATGGTTACCATTAAATCAACATGGGTCAGTCCAACCAGAAACTATTTCTATAATCTCAGTTTTGTGAACTCAGTTTTTCCCAGCAAGTTTTCTTTTACTGTCCCAATAAATTTGAGACTCTGCACACACTCTTCAGTTAGGTTTAGCGTGCAGATTAAACAGCTTTTTACAACAAGATCGGGATTAAACTGTAAAGTATAGAGAGCTTTACTGGGGGAATAAGAAAGAAATTAAGGGATTTTAAAATGTCCTTCTGTTTAGCAAACAAATTGCTTTTTTAGTGTATTATTGAAATCAAGTAATAAAATATCTTGTTTGACAATCTGGAGCGCTGCATCTCTGAAAATGTATTTTTACTTTTTGTAGGCTACCCAATTTTCTCGCGCACTAAGAAGTTCTACTGGTATAGTGAATTTATTTTTCAGATTTGACATTAAATATAACAGCATGAATTTTCTAAGATATCCATAGAACAAGTAAAAATACATTGCCAGAAATTCCAAGGAGTTAGACATGCTAAATAAAAATGAGGAAAGTAATAATGTTGCACGCCCAATTTTTCAGTTTTTTATTTGTTAAAAAAGTTTGAAATATCCAATAAATTTCGTTCCACTTCATGATTGTGTCCCACTTGTTGTTGATTCTTCACAAAAAATTACAGTTTCATATCTTTATGTTTGAAGCCTGAAATGTGGCAAAAGGTCGCAAAGTTCAAGGGGGCCGAATACTTTCGCAAGGCACTGTGTATATATATATATATATATATATATATTTAAAGGTATGTAGGCAAAATACATGTATACCACTTACTAAGGAAATAAATTAAATACTAACATGGAAAAAACAAAACAAAAAAAACAACAAAAAAAGCCAAGCAACATCGTAAAGAATAGCTTTCATAGAAAATATCATCAGAGTCATCAAAATCAAGTAGATCTTTCTAATATTTCCACCCTTTTGGTATCCCAATCTACTTTACTCAAATATTCCCTGTTGGGCGTTAACTCAAACCATTCCACACCCAAAAAAACTGAAACTTGATGCCTCTTTATAAAATGAGTAAGGTAGAACAGCAATACACTGAAGACAAAGGCATACAACAACTGCTAGAGCTGGCAGCCCGCTGTGCACAGAGCAGCTGCCAGGCACGGCATTAACATGCAAATCCCACGGCTGAGGGGACAATGCTACCCCAAGCGTTGACATGTTTGCTTCCTGCTGGGGAGGGGGTCTATTGTGGGGCAGTGGGGCATCCCGGACTACATAGTTTGCGTGAAACGTGTTTAAACAATTAATAGTTACACGTGTAGAAATCGGAAATACATTACAATTAAAGTAAGTCTATTTGATTTTATTTCAATTTTTATCTTTTTATTCTTAATTTTACCTAATGATATCACTATATAACACAATTTTTGTTCTTGGGTAGTAAGTGTTATTTCCTAATTGCTTATGCCTCAAAAGTATAGAAAATGGCTATTATTCCCCACAAACTTTGCTTTTGTGACCAGGACAGTGATATTTTGAAATGTACCTATTTCCAATGAGAAAACGGGCAAATTTGTGTCTTTTCATTCATATAAATTCAGAAAAAAAACATAAGAATCCAAATTAACATGTATTTATACTAAAGTAATACAAAAATGACTACAAAAGATTTAGAAGTGAGTAGTTTTTCGAGATTGACGATTATACTGTAAATCACTTTCACGAATCAGCCCCCAAATGTAGTCTCCCATCATGTTCTCGTTATACTGTCCTTGGTAGCGGCGTTCAAAGTCCAGTATATCCTGGTGGAAGCACTCGCCTTGCTCCTCCGAGTACATTAAAAATTATGTAACATTATTGATTTAGATTCTGGTATAGTAAGCAAACTTGTTAAATTTGCAGACGACAGAAAAATAGGAGGAGTGGCAAACACTGTTGCAGCAGCAAAGGTCATTCAAAATGATCTAGACAGCACTCAGAACTGGGCAGACACATGGCAAATGAAATTTAATAGAGAAAAGTGTAAAGTATTGCATGCAGGCAATAAAAATGTGCATTATAAATATGACATGGGAGATATTGAAATTGAAGAAGGGAACTATGAAAAAGACCAAGGAGTTTATGTTGACTCGGAAATGTCTTCATCTAGACAATGTGGGGAAGCTATAAAAAAGGCCAACAAGATGCTCGGATGTATTGTGAGAAGTGTTGAATTTAAATCAAGGGAAGTAATGTTAAAACTTTACAATGCATTAGTAAGACCTCACCTAGAATATTGTGTTCAGTTCTGGTCACCTTGTTACAAAAAGGATATTGCTGTTCTAGAAAGAGTGCAAAGAAGAGCAACCAGAATTATCCCGGGTTTAAAAGGCATGTCGTATGCAGACAGGCTTAAAGAATTGAATCTATTCAGTCTTGAACAAAGAAGACTACGCGGCGATCTGATTCAAACATTCAAAATCCTAAAAGGTATAGACAATGTCAACCCAGGGGACTTCTTTGACCTGAAAAAAGAAACAAGGACCAGGGGTCACAAATGGTGATTAGATAAAGGGGCATTCAGAACAGAAAATAGGAGGCACTTTTTTACACAGAGAATTGTGAGGGTCTGGAACCAACTCCCCAGTAATGTTGTTGAAGCTGACACCCTGGGATCCTTCAAGAAGCTGCTTGATGAGATTCTGGGATCAATAAGCTACGAACAACCAAACGAGCAAGATGGGCTGAATGGCCTCCTCTCGTTTGTAAACTTTCTTATGTTCTTTTAAAATTTCAATGTACCATTTGTAATTCAGTAATATGAGAGAATTGGTTAGGGGTCTGAATACTTTTGCAAGGCACTGTATATATATATATATATGCCATTGAGAAACGTCTCATTTAGAGAAACCCCTTTATCATATTCGACATGCAACAAAACCATGGTTACCAACATTCTAATTAAAAACAACATAAATATTATAATTAGCCTTGCTGCTTTTTTATTTTAATTGGTAAAGCTTGTTAAACGCCAAATTCCCCAAAAATATGAGTTCGACTGAAATAAATTTATATAGGATAAACGTTGGTAAAACCACTCACTATTTTTTTTTTTTCTTACCAAAAATAATAATTTAAGGAATCACTTCTATAGTCTGTGTAGTTTTTATACTTGCCGTCGGTCCTGTCTCCGTTCCGCTCTGAATGGCTAGGGGTTGCTGTCAGTCAACTCAGTGGTTCCTAATAGGCTAGTATAGTTTTCCATACTTTTGTAGCGGACAGTGCAGTCAAATCAGGTTATTGCTGGATTCAATATACACTGTTTAAACTTGTTTGATAAAGGTGCAAGTTAATGTTTTTTTCTTTCCCCCCCATCTCTTGGTCAAAGTAGATAGATGCAGCTTTGTGAAGTGGAGTTGTAAAAATTTCTTTGCATTACCACAAACTGAGTTCTCTGCAAACAGGCAGTTCAGGACATTGACGAGAAGCAGGTCTCTCTCTTTTCCCCCTCGAAAGAGGAGATGGGGAAGAGCGTCAATTAGTTACTGGAATGTTGGATTCCGTTCTGAATGGGAAGTTGAATTAATTCTCATTCATTTTGATATGAAATAAGAAATATCGATTACAACGAGTATTGAAAATACTAATGCAAAGTAGACACTTTGTGTGATCAACCATAATTAATATTAGTATTAGCCATGTATGCTAATAATGTTGTGGTTGTTGTAATCGTTTGACTAAGAAATCAATGAACTGTATACTATTCACGCATATCTCTAACCAATAGCCTTTCCTTTCTGTAATATTAGATTAATTGTGCACCTGTTTTATTCTTAAATAAAATCTTGTTTTATATTTCTGATACGTTGTGTGACCTCCACTGCTTCCAATCCAGACAGCCTTGGGAGCATACGTGGAAGGTGTCTTGCAGATCTCTATAATCCCACGTCTCCGCCAGTTTCACCGTGTAACAAATTCTTTTTTTTTTTTGTTCCTGGGTAGTGTTATTTCCTAATTGCTTATGCCTCAAAAGTATAGAAAATGGCTATTATTCCCCACAAACTGCTTTTGTGACCAGGACAGTGATATTTTGAAATTTACCTATTTTCCAGAACATTCCAGATAGATTCAGTGCTGAGTAAACTTGGAGGAACTTTCTAGAACTTTCCAGTAATATAAATAGTAGTATAAATACAGAGGCCTTAAGCCCACCAGTTCAGTTTAGTTCCAGCTGCCTGGAACTAAACTGGATACATATCTGCATTTTTCTGAGATGGCATCAAGAGGCTGCAAGCATCCGGCAGACGCATTTTGCTATGTCTGCGGCCAATTTATCAAGACAAGAGCGAAAAAGTACTCCGTGGAAGCATCTGCTAAGATGTGTGAGGCCTACAAGACATATTTCGGCATGTCTGTAGGGGATCAACACAAACCCTGGGCACCTCATTTCACCTGTGAGCACTGCAAAAAAAACTCTGGAAGGTAAGATGGACAATTGTTGCTCGGAATTTTATGTTATAAAATTTGTTAACATTTTTAAAATTGTAAAAGTTTTTAATTTTAAAATGTTTTACAATTTTCAATGTTATTGAAAAAATATATCATATATGAAAAATGTTGCAAGAATCTCTTACACATTAGTCATGGGTGAAATAAATGTATTTTTGTAGGATGGAACAGGAGGGGAAAAAGAGAGCCATGAAGTTCGCTATCCCAAGAATTTGGCGGGAACCCACTGACCACTCAAGCAACTGCTACTTCTGCATGATGGACCCTTCCAAACGTCGGACTGGCAAGAATGCACCTGCTATCACGTATCCGGACCTTCCTTCATCCATCGCCCCGGTGCCACACTGCCATGAGCTCCCCGTACACACTCCTCCGGAGAGAGAGCAGCCGTCTTTAGAAGAGAGCAGCAAGTCAGAGTCGGCAGCCTTCAAGTACCTTCAAGACTTCTTCCCTAAGCTGTCCGAGGCAAAGGTCAAAGCCAGTGTCTTCGTTGGACCACATATAAAGAAGATCCTGGAGTGCAATGAATTCCCCAAGAAGCTCACTAGTAAGGAGAAAGCAGCTTGGAACAGCTTTGTCACAGTGGTTCGGGGCTTCCTGGGCAATCACAAG
Organism: Acipenser ruthenus; assembly: GCF_902713425.1. Classification (NCBI taxonomy): domain Eukaryota; kingdom Metazoa; phylum Chordata; class Actinopteri; order Acipenseriformes; family Acipenseridae; genus Acipenser; species Acipenser ruthenus. The sequence goes on from NC_081193.1 coordinate 58,079,758, forward strand.
GCCGAAAACTATGTGGAGCTGGTTGAGACTCTGGTGAAGAACTACAGCACAATGCGCTGTAGGATGTCCCTCAAAGTCCATATCCTTGATGCTCATCTTGATAAATTCAAGGAGAACATGGGAGCGTACTCGGAGGAGCAAGGCGAGCGCTTCCACCAGGATATACTGGACTGTGAACGCCGCTACCAAGGACAGTATAACGAGAACATGATGGAAGACTACAATTGGGGGCTGATTCGTGAAAGTGATTTACAGTATAATCGTAAATCTCGAAAAACTACTCACTTCTAAATCTTTTGTAGTCATTTTTGTCTAACTTTAGTATAAATACATGTTAATTTGGATTCATATGTTTTTTTCTGACTGTGAACGAAAAGACACAAATTCGCCCATTTTCTCATTGGAAATAGGTACATTTCAAAATATCACTGACAAAGTTTGTGGGGAATAATAGCCATTTTCTATACTTCTGAGGCATAAGCAATACCGCTGGGTTAATTATTTTCTTTTTTCTTTAATTAATAAGTTGTGTGAAAAAAATTATTCGATTCGCCTTTTGTTTTCATTATTATTTTTGAGCACTTGTATGTGCACTGGACTGTATACCAGTATTAGTAACCTTGTGGTCCTGTTTACTGTTGTCAGTATTCACGCCACGGACAACAGCGCCCTCTGTGGGTAAAAAAATGAGTGCGCCGGAGTGGCGTTACAAATAAAGTTTTGTCTCTCAGTGAATTGCCCACCCCCCTTTCACATGTAGCGTTAGGAGTGGGATTCACTGGCACCGCCCACACAAAGCAGTGCAGAACTAAGAGGCAGAATGGACCCGCAGCAATTCGCCGCTATGATGGACCTCCTGCGCCAAACCCTAACTGAGATAGGGCAGGGGAGTGTAAGAGCTGCTGCACCCGACCAAATGCTACAGCAGCCAACAAAAATGACGGCAGAGGATCGGCCGGACGCTTACCTGGAGGTGTTCGAGGCTATGGCGATTTCTGCCGAATGGGCCCCGAGAGCATTGGGCTAGCTACCTCCTGCCACAGCTGATGGGGGAGGCGCAGGCGGCCACGAGGACCCGGGATTCCACGGCGATCCTGAACTACCCCACACTGAAAGCTGCCATCCTCAACCGCGTGGGGGCGACTCCGGAGGATTATCGCCGCAAATTCCAGGAGAAGAATTTCTCTGAGGAGGAACACCCCAGGGCCATCGCACACCGCTTGCAGGATTATGCCTGGGGATGGTTGAACCTAGGAGCCACCACCACTGCTAGGCTGGTGGAGGTAGTCGTAGTCAAGCAGTTCCTGCAGTGCTTGGCTCCGGTGCCTCGCTTGTGGGTGCAACAGCAGGCCCCCGTCACCCTGGGTCGGGCGATCCAACTGGCAGAGCAGTACCAGACAGCAGAACAAATGCCCACTAAGCTGCCTGGAAACAGCGCTACTCCAGCATCACCCCCTCTACTGGCCCCAGGGAGGGTGAAGGGACCAGGGGGAGGGGTAGCCAGGTCTTTGGACGGAGTGTGGCGGTGGGTGCTCCCGGCCCAAGAACTGGGGCGGAGTGGGGTCATCCACGGGCTGCTGCGGTGTTGGACCGGGGTCTCACGTGGCCACCCTACCTTTGACGGCTCCTATGTCTCAACCTCCTGCTGAAGCTTCCTGGCGAGAAACCAGTTCACTGATGTGTGGAACAAGCTGGGAGGTGAGCCACATCGACCGGGATTGTCCCGCTATGGGATGTGACCTCATCCGACCAGGTAAGACTGTTTCATTCCATCAGTCACTCCAGCAGACAGGTTTTGTGATTCCTGTGTCAGTGGATGATACACAAACCCAGGCTCCCTCAGATCCAGGGTGTAGTCAGTCCCTAATACAAGACAGCTTAATCTCACCAGGGCATAAGCAAATAACGGGACAGGTGCATATTAGATGTATTCATGCAATTGGGTTTGTGTCCTCGATTGCCAGTGCCTGTAGTTCTGGGACGGGACTGCGAGCAGTTTAAAGACTGGTTGGCTGCTGTGACGGCCCCGTCCTCCATATTGGCTAAGAAAGAGGAAGTAATTGGAGAGATCTTCCCCTTTCGTGACCTGGCCTGGTATTGCCAGTATTTCAGTAGGAGGTTCACCCTGCAGACAGATGCGTCAGAGACAGGTCTTGGGGCAGTGTTGTCTCAGGAGGTGTGGGGAAACGAGCACCCGGTCCTGTATATCAGTGGGAAGCTCCTTCCCCGCGAGAAAAAACTATAGTACCATTGTCTTGCGGTAAAATGGGCAGTCGAGTCACTCCGGTACTACCTCTTGGGCGACACTTCACCCTGGTTACAGATCATGCCTCCTTAGCATGGCTTCACCAGATGAAGGATAACAACGCCAGAGTCACAAGGTGGTTCTTGTCTATGCCTTCAGAGTTGTTCACCGTGGTACTTGGCCTTGCAGTCCTATGCCTTCAGGGTAGTTCACCGAGCAGGGAAGCTGCATCAAAACACAGATTTTGTAGGGGGTGTAGTATTTTCGAATGGACCGGTGGTGCTTTTCTGAGGGGAGGATATGTAACGGGGGGGAGGTCTGTGCTGACTGTCCGGCGCATGTGTGGTTCTGCAGGAAGAGGGCGGCAGCCTCTTAAGATCCGCCTGTCAGTCATGGCAGTGACACGGAGAGGTGGGGAAGAGGGTGTGTTGGCTTTCCCTCTCTCTGAGTGGCTGAGAGACGGGAAAATAAAACCAAAATAAAATAATAAAACTGGGCACCAGTGCAGTGTTGAAAATAAAACTTCTGTCTCCCATGTGTGTCAGTGAATTGCCCACCACCTTCCACAGGGTGCAACAAACACAACATATATTATAATAATAATAGGAATAATACATATACTGTAAACTATTCATTTTAAATTATTCAGTGTTGTGTGCAAGTGTTCGATATATATGAGGTCAGTGGAGCGTCTTGAGGCATGTACTGGTTTTTGTTTTGCAAATATCAGTATGTTTAGTGTTATATTTGTTTTACTATTTGCTTAATACGCGATAGCTTTCGACAAGTTCAAAGTTGACTATGAAGTCCGGTCCTGCAAAAGACTTGCGATGTGATTGCAATGTGAATTGAGTAGATTTGCTCAGCGATACCAAACCACTCCCCCTTCTCAACGCACTTGTAGTCACCAAGCGATAGCTGCTTTTTGAAGTGCGAAAAGGGCTTGTTTTGGTTCTGCGAGATTTCGCTTGGAATTTGTCTTGTGTTTTGTTACCATGAATGCTTTCGCGTCCCCGTTCACTAAGTGCTAACTTTGATTTGGTCCGGCCCTGAGTCAGTAACAGTAGAGCAGAGTTATGACATTGTATAACATTTTTTTTCATTTTCTATGTAAGATTGTCTTTTTTACTCGAAGCGTATGAAATACGCATTGTAAAATGTCTTATGCTTTCTTAGAAGATCGATCTGAAACCTAGCATATATAATTAATTCAGTAAACGATATTCGCCTTTGCCAATTAATGAATATGACTGATTATTTTATTTTTATGTGCTTTGTTTTGCTGATTCAGTCTTTATTAAAGGAAAAATATCATAATATGAGCAACAAGATGTACCGGTCAGATCGTTTTCTGTATAATCTGTTGCTGTAAAACTGTGGTCAACTAATATTATTGACAGTTTAGACACAAAATGCAGATAAAAAGTACACCCACGCACACAAAACACATACGCAAACACCCACGTACAAATACGCATTTAAGCACATACTGTGGTTATCCATCTATATTTAAATAGGCAGGGTACTTAAGTTTGTTATTTTTAGAAGACTAACTAAATTCAAGTCAAATAGAAATGTATGTACAGTACGAATCTCTTCCTCCTCTTCTGTTGATGTCACACTTTCCAGGTCTTCCCAAAAACAATTTTTTTTGTATTAGGTAGAGCAACAGTGGGGGGAGGGAGGATATATATATATTTTTTTTACCCGGGAAAGGTAACTGATGCTTGGGTATAGACGCGCTGGTGCTAAAAGGCATGGTGCAAGCATAGATACACAGTATAAAAATGTAGGCATTAATGAATGGATTAACTCTGCTTTTGCTTTCACTTTGAAACTTTTTACTCCTACAAACTCACCAGCTGTATAGTTGGCTCATTGATCTGAGTGCCTCTCGTGGTGACACATTCTGGCAAAATTGAGCTAATAAACCATATGTATGTGTAATTTGTCCACCAAAGTGATTTTCCATTTCAACATTACTCTTTTCCATTTGAAGTACTTTCCATGTTTTTCCATTTCATATACCTATAGCTTGATATACTGGACTTTTACTTTCAAGTTATGTTGTTCAAGTAAATGCCAATACATTATTCATTATTTGTATTTATTTTAATCACGCAACAGTTAATAGAATTAAAAAAAATATTGAACGCAAGAAAAAAAATACAACTTACTGTAGAAAATGCAACAGAAACGAACTTCTGAAAACCGTAAAATGAACAGTGTTTGAAATCACAGTTCTCGCAAGCGCATTTTTAAAAATGTATTATTTATTTATTTATGCACTTGTGCAATCTCAGACTCGGTAGTTAATGAGAAGCAGCGACATGGGAAAGCATGTATACTCAGTATCTTGGAAGACTAAAAATAAATGTAAGGCCTGGTTGGGGCCATGAATATTTTTAAACTTAAATGTGCCTTTTTTTTTGGTATAAAATGCAAAGGAAAAATGGAATACATGAAAAAATAGAAAACAAAATACAGCTTATGCCTTACCTTTTCTGTATTCAAATTTACTACCAATTAAGACTGCTTCTTATCTTTAATTTAGAAATTACTTCATATTTTTCTCTTCTGTCTCACTTGGTATTATGGTATCTATGTAATGTGACATTGTTTGTTTTTGTGCCTGAAAGATAAGCAAGATTCAGACCCCTGCAAAACCCTGAAATTCATTTTCAGTGGGGTCGTTGCCACTTACACCCACGCTGGGGGAGGACCCCCATACCTTCTACTTGGGATTTCTAGCCTCCTACTTTAAATGAAAATGAATAGACTGGTTTCAGGAATGGGTGTGTATCGCTGTTATATGCATTATTATCTGTGAAGTTTAGGTACAATAAATAAATAAAATCGGTCATTTTGACCAGTACCAATCCTGACAAGGTTTTCTTACAACTCCCATAACACCAACAAAGAAATAATCATCTCATTCTCTGAAGCAGCAGGCATCCATTTTTTATTCCCAGCTATGCTATCTAAGGATGGGCCGGTCTGTCGAGGACATTTCTTAGGGACGTGAGAGACTTTGCAAATACACGCAATGCTGTTCTCACAGGAGTAACAAATTTGGACTCGCTTGCGCTCCAAGTGGAAATCGTGGGATAAGCAGCTGGGTGGTTAATACAGTCAGCACTCGCATATCGGACCCTATAGAATTGTGATTTCAGTGATGGTTAAACAAGTGTGACGCATATCTGAGTATTTAATTTTGGCCTGTTCCAACCCTTGTCTGTTTTTTCAGGGAACACAAAAAAGATACAAATGTCAAAAATACATAGCTGAAAGGATTGTGTTTTAAAATAAGTAGGCTTCCATTTAGATGTACTGGAGTTGGTTTTGTTGGTAGTACTGTATTTTCAACAGAAGTATTTTAATTCAGAACGATATGATTCTGAAAATATCACTTACCAAAACAGACGACACGTGGATTGTAATACAGTACATACTTTTAAATCTGGTACGTATTGTAGCTATATGTAAAATTTCCCATTAACGACCCAACAGCAAAATTAAATCAAAATGTTACCCATACACAGAACTGTGTAAAACATAAAATCCAGTGCAATTTAGCAAATGGTAAAAAACAGTTACCAGAATTAAAACAGTATCCAGTCAGTATTCAAAATTGCAGAATATAGTGGTCTATAAGGCCTTAATGCCACAGTTCACTTGCAAATGATCATGAACAAGGATTTAAAAAAAAAAAAAAAAAATCACAGTATCTAAAACTGTGGGAATTGATTTGTTTCTTAATACAAGGGTGGTAAAACGCGCCTGATGTGTATCTGAGTGTCGTATATCCCAGTGCTGACTGTATTACAGAAAGAAATTTACATTTCTATATCTTGAAAGACTAAGAGTTTAGCATAACAATGTGTTAGAATACAGTTCATCTTCATTATTTTCCCGGGTTAAAAAGGGTTGTTCACTTGTTTTAAATTTAATTATTTAGTAGATCTCGTTCCATGACGCATTTGCAACTGTTCCTTAAATCAGCAATACAATGCAAGTTATTGTTACACACAGGTGTAGTAGCAAAAAAGAAACAAAAGTTTGTTTGTTTTTATAATTATGTTTTTAAATTAATAAAGAGATTTTTTGAAGAAAAAAATGGCAGGAGTTAAATAATGAATCCTTTAGAAACAAGATGACAAGAGTGCGACCATGAAATGTCTCTACAGAAACTCTTTTGGTAAGCCATCTAAACTAAGTTTGTCTGAAAAAAAAAAAAAAATTATATTATATATATATATATATATATATATATATATATATATATATATATATATATATATATATATATATAAAATGAAACTAGTTGATTCCAACTGAATTTCAAATGAATTTCCAGCAGTACTGATCCATATAAAAAAAATCAAGTTTACTACAAAGTCCATTTTGCAGTTTTGCAGTAATACAGTTTACAGTCTCATGGTACTGGTACACATATACAGTACTAGGCTACGCACAATCATTTGCCATATGTACTCAGTTTGTGCTTTTCTGTTTTTGTGCTTTCAGTTATCTATTGTATTTATTGCAGTTATTTTGCCCTTTTAACTATGAGATACGTAGAGATGAGCTATTTATGAAAATACTAAACATTATTTCAAAAAGTGGGAACTTAGATTTATTACTGAAATGCATTTAAATGTAGTTACATTTTTTTTTTTTTTACTTAACATGTTGCAGTGTTAGCACAGCAAATAAACTGTCAATAACTGGATACTTTTTTGTTTGAGGGAGTTGTGAAATAATCCCATGCTTTTGAAGTTTTATTCCTGCTTTTGCTGGGAACAGGTAAACATTAGTGTTGTAAATCGAACCCTGGCATTGACAGCAATTATCGTGTAAATTCTAACAAAGATTATCGAGTTAAAATGCTTAAAAAAAGGAACAATAAGTTCTCTTTTTATACAGCATGGTATAAAACTCATTCAAACAAATCCCAATGCTTTAAGACACGCTTGATAAATACAATGGCATTTAAATATAGCACTCTCCAATTTTCATATTCCTGCAGTCACTAGCCTTTGCCTTGTTTTGTGTCAAATCTGACAAATTTCCAGTGTAAACATAACGGTAAATTAAGAAAAAAAAAAAAAAAAAAAAAAAAAATCAACCCCACTGTTCATTTTTTTTTAAATTTGCTGTTGGTTACAATTTCTGAATTACGTGGCCCAGCTTCTGCTAGCGGAAGCAGCAGTCCCTTCCAGTGTGCCATGGCTGCAGAGATGCATTTCACTTTTTATTTAGCAGATTTATTTAGCAGATGCCTTTATCCAAGGCGACTTACAGAGACTCGGGTGTGTGAACTATGCATCAGCTGCAGAGTCACTAACAATTACGTCTCACCCGAAAGACGGAGCACAAGGAGGTTAAGTGACTTGCTCAGGGTCACACAATGAGTCAGTGGCTGAGCCGGGATTTGAACCGGGGACCTTCTGGTTACAAGCCCTTTTCTTTAACCACTGGACCACACAGCCTCCTTTTGCTGTCATATTTTAACTTTACATGACTGCATAGCCACTTAGATTTGCATTATCTTCAGTGAATATAGCTATATCGTCATTTTTCCAAACAGTACATTAGAGGTAGCCTACCCTTTCCTGCAACGGAAATTTCAACAGCGACAACTCCGGTTGATAATTTTATTTTGCGTCTCCATACTTGAATATGTATAATATCTCTTCATACATGGATGTGGATTTATTATTAATTGACTTACTGCCTACATTGCAACCAATATATGTATAATATCTCTTTCATACACGTATAGGCCTAATCAATCTATATACCACATCACAACCAAAAACGCGTCACATGCTGGAGTGCTCAGAGAAGCGTTTCGCCCCCGTGGATTCGCTTATACTTATACAGTACATTACTAAGGCCCTACCTATTTCAAGGCCGTGAAACGTGACACGGACCGTGACATTCATTCTTCACCATAAAAACTGTCTATTTTGTGTACTTTTAACCTGCACTTAAATCCAATTAAGTTATGTGTATCAGTCCAGGTTCCTGATGTGATTATAAGCTTGTTTCAAATTCAAAATGAAAACTGGACAGGATTCATTGATTGACACAACAGCAGCCAATAACCACTGGGTTTTCCTCACTGATTGGTAGATATGGGCATCCGGAGTGGGTTTTAGTATCCTAGGAGATCTCAACTGATATTGTTAAGCGAGTGAACATTTTGCGAGTGTCCAAAATTAATTTAAAAAAAAATCTACAATATTTACTTCAGCAGATAGTGTACAAAAATGTTGCATTCTACTGGTGGCAAACTATTTTGTACAATCTGCAATGTTTCATCGGATCACATATGTCGAGCTACGATCCAGCGTATCAAAAGACAGCAATCAAAAATGAAAAAGGTTGCGGATAGTGCATTGCTTCAAAATGAAAAGGTTAAAAAAAAAAACTGAAACAGCAGCACATGACAATGTAGTAATGTTAAATATTATTAGTTTCGCTCGACAGACGGCTACAGTTGGGACTGATTTAAAACAAACTAATATGTATAAAATACATTAACAAAGCAGGTTATTCTTGATCTCTGCAGCATCATTCTGTATTTGTTCACAGACGCATATTCTCAGTAACTTTTAGAAGCACACAGATTACACCACAGATTACGTTCTTGACAGGAAGTTAATATATACAAGACATTTTTAATTTCATGGAATATTCGATTTCATTAAAATATTATTGATTTGTTATCGTGGGGTCCCAATCGATAAATAATTTGATTATTATCGTTATAAGCCCAGTGAACATACACGTGCCTCGTCCGCCATCATGAAAATGTGACGACCACTCGAACAATAAAATTTGAGTCGGTGTATCAGTATGTATCGTATAGTCAGTTAAGTCGACGAATCGTTGCAGCACTAATAGTAAGTCAACAGCACTTGCACACTTAAGTTGTACCTTCTTTCCTTTGCTGTCTTCAACAACAAAATCTTTATGTTCACTGGCATATTCTTCTAGGGTTTTTGTGTCGAGGCATTTTTTTTTACATTTTGCCACAATTTGCAATTTTTTTTAAATCCCGCGAGCGTGCAAATCCTCCCTATGTAACTGTAATATAGCTTTAAATCCAGTGAGCAAGAACAATCCTCCATTTCGAATTGTAATCCGTTTTAAATCTCGCGAGCGTGTACAATCCTCCCTGTCTGCAGTCTACAATAGAAATGTAGGAATTTGCTGCCACTCAGTAGTTGGGGTGGGTTTAAAGTACTCAGAACAAATCAATATCAGGAAGGAAGGACATTGCCTAACTGCACTCAAAGTTTTTTTTTTCATTGGGAAAGGGTTGAAGTCAACGTGAATCGAGTAACCATTTCCAGTGTTTTTCCGGTGTTAATTGAATATACACAGATTTCATTTTTTTTGTATCTGGGGTGTAAAACCGAAAATCAGTGGTAGTGTGTTACCGTTTCTGCACTCATGTACTAGGGAAGGGAGACATACTTGTCTTTCAAAATATTATTTTTAGTCTTAATTTGATACAAGACAATACTATGTATAAATTGTCTACAGCTATATTAAAAGCATACTTTTATAAATAATTTGCATAATAATTTGCACATTATTGACAAAGTTTAAATGATTAAGCAAAACTAAAAAACATTTGACACTTTACTAATGTTTAAACTCTAAACGATTTATACCCCTACTGTCTACTCTCTCGCCGCCTTATTCCTCCCCCCTTCAAAACTCTGCACCTATCACTGCATCCGCCGGCCCTCTGTTTGTATCCAATCACAGCAGTCTCTGTTGAAACCACTCCCTCGTCACTCCCCCAGCTTCATTGGGTCGTGTCTCTTCAGGAATAAGGGTAGGGAAAAAATGGCGCTACCAGGATTGTTGCAGGATGGAGCATGAACTGGATACACTGCGATGCTCAGATGGAAAAACAGGTCTCTCCTGGCAAACGTTCCTGAGTAAAAGTGTGTGTTTTTTTTTTTTTTTTTATATATAAAAACAAATCGTGAATATGTTGAAAAAAGAATTACTGCCATAAGGAAAACACAACATACAGCAATTTGTTTTCGTCACTAGCAATCTAAATTACTATCAGTATGGTTACATACAAAATGCTGGAAATAAACATACAGTGCCATGAAAAAGTATTTGCCCCGTCTGATTTTCAGCATTTTTGCACATTTTTCATATTGTATTTAATCAGATTTTTTTGTGGGTTGTGGTAGTATATAGAGGGAGTCAGAGAAAAAATGACACCTGCAAGATTTAAAATATCCAGTCAAGGTGAAAAAAAAAAAAAAAAGAAGTCACCACCCGATCCTTCCTCGAAATGTAATCAGCATAGCTTTATTTCATGGTAATTGTATTTGAAAGAAATCTTAACTTCTTAAAAATAATCCATTAAAATGACTTTGTTATATTTCAATTAAACTGTAGCAAGACATATTGCTGGCTTCTGACATTGATCAGAAACAGTGAATAACAATTTAGACAAAAACTATTTAATCATTATCTTTGTCACTTTTCTACATTTTCAACAAAGGAATAAAACAAAAAAAACTACCATACTAGACTGAATGCAAATCAGCTAAACCTTTGTATTGTCTCATCTCTTCCCACCCTCCCCCCACCCTTGGTTCCATTCATCCTTGCATTTCCTTCCTGGCTACCATAGCAACTACTAGTTTAGAGACAAACCAAGGGTGTGAACCAGGTCCACGCCCCCTGGGTCAAAGGGGCCTGGCTCCTGGAACCAGGAATGCAGTCCCTTTGTCAGAGCACAATTAAAGCTTGTTTCCATAGCAAATCCCAGCTGCCAGTGAATGAGACAGTGAAAGAGAGCTTCACAAGGCTGAATAAAACAGGCAGAAAAACAGATTTGTAAATTATTATTGTTATTATTTTTAATCTAAACAGGAGTGTTACATGTTTCAGTCAGATTTGGACTGTATTCTATTGTACCGATGTCCACAAAGCCTTTTAACCCTTTAAATTTAGACCCAGTTACAGTAATTGTGTCTTCCCTACACACAAGTCCAGCCTAAATCACATGCATGGTTGGGTCTTTTTGATGGAGCACAATTTTTTTCTAAAACTATATTAAAATGTCATAACACACACCATACAAATGATCTGCAATAACCTTTCTGACATTTATTAATGCAGTGCATAAAGATCCCCTTAAACCTTGCCACTGCTGGTTTTCACAGCAGAGCAGTTGGGGAGCTGGATACATGTATTGGGGGAGTCTAGAGGCGAACTGGCAACCACACACACTGCAATCGAGGGTCCAGGACCCACTGTAGGAGTAGGAACATTTAACCTCAACTCACCGACAGGGGTCAGAATCCATAATGGGAGTATATCACACAACACAGCTTGTTAGAATAAGTGAATATGGCATTTAGAAGAATGTCACTCCCAGTTAATCAGAGTCCCTGTAAATGTTGCATACAGAATGTGTCCCTACAGTCTGGGATTGTGCATCTTGTCAGGAACGTTTGGGACAGCAAGCATTAGGAGTAACTGAACTCCTTTTTAATAATGTACATATACATTTTAATGTGTTTTTAAACACACTGATGTATTTTACTGTAGTCCCTGTAAATATTTCAAATTAGTTTTATAATCCTGGATAAAAGCAACAACTATCAACTTTAAATTTGTTATAGCAAAAGACATGGGCAGTTATTTTTCAAATTTGCCACCGATTATAATTTACTAGCAAAAAGATTTTAATGGCTAAAACAGGAAGTTATGCAAAATGTTACTGTGCCAACATAATTAGGACTTTAGATCGCTAGCAAATGCATGCTACTGTAGACACGTGCTCGTCCATCTGTGAGAAGTACAAAAGTCTGACGGTAGCATAAGCATTTGGACACAAAGTCATGATTAAGAACCAGTCTTTGAAAGACAAATAAAATCAATGAAATGGCTAACTAGAGTGAGCTAAATACTGTAGCTTTGACTGAACCACAGACAGCTGGTGACTCAGCAGCTTTGTCTTCTAGGGCTCCTGATTTTCCATTCTGGGAATGGCAAATTCCATTTTTCAAAATGACCAATTCCTTTTTTTTTACATTTTTCAAAATGACCAATTCCGTTTTTTCCATTTTTACCAAGTTATTAAGAATTAACAACGTAATTTGCACATAAATAGATTTAACGTAAAAATATTATTCAAGTCCCTGAGATACTGTAGTTTTCTGGAAAAATATTTCTTAAAAGCAGTCCACCAGTAACAATGTTCTGTAGGTCAGTCAGCAAATAAAGGTGTTTTGAAAAAACAGCTTATTGCTGGTATTACAATACACAGCTGAAAACGAGGGGCATTATTACAAAACTATACAATTTTCATAAAATTACAAATTAAATAAAATGTTCAGGACACTTCTCTCCCATCTGTACTTGCTGTAAAACTGCTTGCATGTGTTTCTCGTATACCCTGGACAGATAGAGTTGCCTTAGTTAGATTGGAAAAAATGTAGGAGTAGGCGGGCCAGAGTATTTTACTCTGCACATTTCTAAGCAATAATAAATATTATATAACTTCATGTTCATATATTGAACAAGACTTACACATTTTACCATATGAATAGTACTTTAATAATAAAACAGTGTGAGAATTAAACAGAGTATCATTACAAACATTTTTAAAAGTATGTGACATATTAATAGTATAACTTCTACTTCTGAGCTAACTACTGTGCCCTCTGGATACGTATTTCCAAAAGCTCCTTGTTTGGTTTCAAAATGCCTTTTCATATTGTATTCCTTAACTTCTGACACACATTCATTGCACAATAAACACATTTGCTTTCGGTACAGTTGGCAAAATAAGTAAGTATTTATTGGTCCACTCATTGTTGAATCTACAATTTACCATTTTCTGTTCTTACTAGCTAGAGTAGAGAGAGCCATGTTATAGCAACACGAGTAAAAAAAACTAAAAATCACTCTGAGTACGTAGTATTATTAAGGAGTTAATGATAAATTAGAATATTAAGTCATAAAAAGGTGCAGTTGCAAAGCAGAATTCATTCCCAAAATACAATTCCGCTCCCAGTGCCTAATTCCGCGATTGTGGAAAAACAGTAACCCTATTTTACTGACTAATTCTGAAAAGATGACTGCAACAGAATTCTTCAGCCAACACATCTTTACCCGCAGTCATTTTTCTACATCAGCCATACACAAGAAGTGTAAGTGTAAGTCTCAAGGTGGTCATGAGTAAAGCTACGATTTTGTCACGCAGTTCATGGAAATTGTGAATTTGAATAAAGTCTGTGAAATCTTGGAAATGGATGTAAAAAGACATTTGGATTAGGCACTTCCTTTATTTCTATCAAAAATACAGTATGTCATGCACTGAAAATACAAACCTGCGTCTATAAATTGTCATGTTTATCTGTGGTTGTTTATGGAGATCAAGGTTACAGTAGTAATCTGATGATATGAGTAAGTAGAAATGTTAATTCTGATTCTTAATAAAATTCTGCTGTTGCTGGGAAAGAGATCCTTAGCTTTCATTGCCTTGCCTGTCTTATGGAAAGCCATCTATTCTTCACCAGCCACTGAAAGCTGCACTTTGACCCCTCAAAAGACACAGGCCGTTAGTACCTAGCACTGCCACTGCCACTGCCTCTACTACAGTGTGTGCTTCTGTCTATGAATAATTTAGATCAGGGGTCTCCAACGCTGGTGCTGGAGGGCCGGTGTTCCTCCTAGTTTTGGTTCCAACTGTACCCTAAATTACTTAATTGGACCAATTACGTGCTTATTAGAAGCGTAATTGGTCTAATTAATTAATTTAGTGTACAGTTAGAACAAAAACCAGGAGGGACACCAGCCCTCCAGGTCCAGGGTTGGAGACCCCTGATGTAGATGATATCTCAAGCTTTTGGGGAGAGATGCAGACAAGGGCATTGAGCTGGATGCTCCAATAAAATGTCGCTAGGGAAATAGGGATCTATGGCATTTTAAACCAAATTTACTTTAAATGCAGGATAAAATAAGTCAAACATCTGTCAGCATACACACTTGTCTTCATTTCTTTTTATCATATTTATCAAACTTTGCCTTTTATATACTGTACATTGTATGTTTCCTCCAAAAATAGCTTTTTTCAGTCTGATCTTATAACTCTGCTAAGCATTCTGTTTTCAATCAATTTCACAATACACAGAGGGTGTTTGTGCAAGACAACACTTGTCATTAAATTAGTGAAGAGATTAAAACCAGACAGAAAAATAAAAAACAACTCTTGACATTAGTGTTATTCTTCCAAATACAGCAGCTCTGGTTCTAGTCTGTCAGACCTGTGCAATTCAATGGACCCAGACCCTTGGAGCTCAAATTGCCAAAGAAGTGTTCTTTACAGCTGTGCAACATGCACATCACCCTGAGTGACATTTTGGCACAGTTCAGTGCGGTAACTGTACTCCATCAGGGAAGTGATATGAAGTGCTGGACAGCTCCCAGCTCTGAGTGAGCGAGACACAGAGAGAGAGAGAGAGGAGAGAGAACACAAAGCTCATCCAAGCGTCACTAATGAAGCTTGCCGCCCGAAGCCTGCTGGGTGGAACCTCGTTTCAAACAGAAACAGAGAAAAACACAGTGGGAAGCAGTGAAGATAGAAAGAATAAAAAGACAGACAGTAAGGAGGGAGTTAGAGAATGGAATTATGATTACATTCCTGAGTCAGATTAGTTAGACCTCAAGCATCTATAAAGAAAGCTTGAGCAAAATGATTACTGTTATATTCAGATGTGTGTTGTAATAGAAGTGAACAATAAAAAAATGCAATGAGTAGCAAAAGACAATAGAATCAGGTTATCCTTCCAATTAAAAAAAATGCCTTCATTTAATATGTCCAATGGGTCTGAGGCTGTCCTAAAGGATCCTGTTAATTCAGTGTGATCATTTTAAGAAGTGATTTGGGTTGTGAGCAAAGAAAGGGTATTCTTTACATTTGTTATCTACAATATAGTTTGAAATGTCTAGCAAATTGTGAAAAAACACAAAAAGATGGTTGTTCCCCTTCTTAACTCAAGTTTGGTTGCAGGATTCATATATTTTTTTAATCACAACTTTTATTATTATTTTCTAAATAGTAAACCTTGCATAGGGGTGTTCTTATTTTAAAAAGGTACAATAACATTAGTAATATTAAAGTCTTAATATTATAAACATGCATATACACAGTAATTTATATTTCATTATATTCAGGGGTCTGAAAATATGGGTAACTGCTACTAGTGTCATCACAGGAGTGCCCCTGCCTACTATTAGCACTCAAGCAAACATTTTCTGCCGATCGTGACTGAAACTGACCTCCAGA
Source organism: Acipenser ruthenus (assembly GCF_902713425.1). NCBI lineage: Eukaryota > Metazoa > Chordata > Actinopteri > Acipenseriformes > Acipenseridae > Acipenser > Acipenser ruthenus. The sequence continues at coordinate 58,095,348 of NC_081193.1, forward strand.
TATTCAAAATAAACCTTCAGCCCTTGTAAAGTTCCTCCCTGACACCAGGTTTTACCTGCAATGTTAATGACTGCTATAATACTTATTCTACTGTGGGTCACTTATTTCTGAAAATAAAAATAAAACACATTCTACTACATATAAATGTAGGCCAAAATCAAGAGAATTGGTTGCTAGCATGTCACACATTTTAAATAATAAATGTATGCAGAATGGGACACATGAAAAATTGAAAGAGTTTCCATTCTCTCTGCCCAACGGTTTGCATGATACATGCCCCTGAAGAACTGTATATCTCAAATTCAAGATAAAATAAAGAAGATTTCAAATTATTAGATTTACATCAATAATAGCACAGTTATTCACTATTGGAAATCGCCTGCAATGTTTTATATTGTGGAAAGGCTACAGTTAGAACAGAACCAGGCTTAAAATGGTTGTAGTCCCTAACCAAAGCTGCATGGATTGTAACCATGTTTCCTATTTGCATTTCCCACAGTCGCTCTTTGGAACGAGACACAGGCCTACTTCTGTGATGTGTTTTCTGTGAATTTAAAACAATAGAATTTTTTAACCATATTTTTCAGAATTTTTCAATAATATTCAAACATGAGAAACACTACTAACTGGCCATTTAGACAACAATTCATGTAATATGCAAATATCTGCTGGAAAAGGGGGTGCCAATTACCAACCCACCATACTATAGCTGCCCTATTGTAAAACGTGTGTGATTATAGCATACACAAATAAAGTCCTGATATTGATTATGCTTATTGGAATGAAAATAAACGTGCAACGATTAAAGAGATTAGCATAAAAAGCGGGACCAGAAACAATGTACGAGGGCTAACTAAATATGTCCACGTTTTGAAAGCTCTACTGTTCATATATAAATTACTCATATGTATGTTTGGTTTTTAAGTCGTTGTAGGATTTAGCTCCCCCACCATTAAAGGAGTTTAAAAACTCTGCTCATGGTAATGATACAATTACTCGAGCACCTATAAGAGGCGATTGCATAGCTCCAAGATGACGTGCTCAGTTTGCACAGACAGTTCTCTCAATTAAGGGTACCATGTTTTTGAATTTACTACCGGATGACATAAAAGGTTCTTATAACTAAAATTAAAGATCTGGTTAAAACAAAGACAAGTCTGTGATCATGAACTGTAGTTATGTATTTTTGTTTTCAATACAATGGTAATGTTTATAGCTTTGTAATATATTATGCATTGTAATGAAAATTATTAGTTGTAATATTTCTAAGATAACGATTTTAATATACCATAAGGGTTGGGTGGGTATTTATTAAGGGAATGAATTTTAGTTGTATTTATTACACTGACAACAGTTTTGGTATTTGGTAGTTGCTATATTTATAGTACAGTATATGGGATTTTGGTTTAACTAATCTTGTTGTATTTATTGCAATATGTTGTTTGTATGTGTTGGCTATATATATTTTTTGGTGTGGGGGGGGGGGGGGGGGGGGGTGTTTCTAAGAGCCCAGGGACCAATGTAAATTAACTTATAGCTAAGTCTGGGTACAATACATCTTGTGACTTGTCATGAATGTCCCTGTTACATTGTCCCTGTTAAATAAACATTTGATATTGATATTTCATCTTCATAGCAGCTGCCTGGGTTAATCAAACCTATGTCCCATAACAAAGAACATTTACAGAAATGTCTTGTGCTAAATTCTTGAACAAACAATAATCACAGTTTGTAGCTGCTTAGTCCACAGTTCAAAACTAGACTATAAAATGTGTACTTTATCAGAAATCAGAAATATACCTGGTGGAGACTGGCCAGTAGAGTTTGTTACAAATATATTAAAGCTGCATGAACACAAGGTTTCAACAGTGGATAAATCTTGTGTTCAAGTACTCCCCCAACCAAATATTCCACCCACCCAAAAACAGACAAGTTACCTCCATGGCGAGAGCAGCTGTCTGCTGGTCATAGTGGTTCAGTAGATTCGGCATGAAGGTGGTGTTGTAAGGCAAGTCCTGGCACATCCGCAGGTTAACTGGCTCGCAGGCAAACATGCTGTGGCCCTCTATAAGGTCAAGGTGAATAACCGTAAAAGCATACAGCAGTAAAAGTACCCAAAACACTGCCATTTTCAAGACAGAATAAAAAACTCAGATGTATTCTTTCTTTTCTTTAAAATGTCTGTCCTTAACCAATTAAGGCGTGGTGAGGATCGACTGTTTGTGAAGCCCAAAATGTTTGTGGTCAACAAATAAACCACTCATTTATTCCACAACTTTAGAACTGTAGGCTGGACTGTTTTTTAGCAAACTTTTCTTGACTTTGGTTCCTCATTAGTCCAGCAGGCCCCGATTCTTGGTCTCTCTGCTCTCCTGTTTGTGGTTTGGATTAACATACACTCTGCAGCCACTGCTCTGCTCTCCCCTCTCAGATAAGACTTAAATCCACAAAAAATGTCTCTTTAAAAAGAATCCATGCCTTAGGCCTTTCTTAGTGGTGTACAACCCACATTCCCACAACACAAGGCATATGTCTGGGAAATGGACGCTCTAAACAGAACGCATATCGGACCTGCAAAAACCAAATGTTGGAGAAATACATTATATGTAGGCCTAGTACAACATAAAAACAAAAACTGTCAGTGATATACTGTACATAATGTAATAAAAGGGAAGGAGGAAGCAAATAAATATTTACATTTCAGGAAACAGTAATGAAAAAGTAGATCTTCACCTTGACCTGCATCCAGAGCATGTACATAACAAATGTCTATGGACACTTTATTTACAACTAGAAAAGTATTTCCCATAATAAAAACGGAACCTACATTAACTGTATGTTGAACCAGTACAGTAGGCCTCAGTTAATCTGTGCAGATTGGGGTTGATTTCAGCACGAATTAGTGAAAAACACGGATTAGATTACTGTTTGGGAAATCCCTGCGCTATTAATTGAAAACTCAAAAACTTCAATATAAATAAAATAGAATGTCCCAACAATGGTCAACATATATAGTGTACATAATCAGCGTTGTTCAGAGGCAGAGAGATGGTTTTAAAAAGTAAGTGATCTTGCTCTTTAATTGTCGTAACTGCTTTTAATATTCACACGGACAGGCCATGAGTCTTAAACCTACTTTCTGCTCGCTTGTCACTGGTTTCAGTAAATACTGTCCGTTGGCTTGCACTATACTATACTCAATTTAATTGAATTAAATTAAAAGATGACCGTCCGCTTCCGCACAGATACACTGATTCCCACACTAAAGTACGCGTATGCCCGCTTCAGCACAGCTCAGATGATTTCTGCACCAATAGGCCTACATTTTGATAATGTACTGTATTAAACCTCACGGATTATCGAAACACAAATTAGTGAAACTTGGATTAACGGGAGTCTGCTGCACAGGCCAAGATATATGAATATTCACAAAGTGTGTTAGATTGCAGACAACACTGTGTTAAAAGTACGCAAATTATATATTTACCTTAATAAAATATAGGTTTTGTAGTATGTTCTTAATATCTGTACAGATTAATATTTTTATAAACTGGATACAAATACATATATCAATTATTTATCGTTTAAACACTTTGATAGTGGCCCCAAAGATTTGTACTTGTTTACAATTTATTGCAGTGAATCTGGAATGAATTTAAGAAATCCAGTCCCAGGGCAGCCTATCCTTTAAAATAGTCTATAATATGACAGGTAACTACTGTACATAAACTGCAGCACACCCTCATTCAGAATACACTATTTTGACAAGCAATGGAAATAACACAGGCTATGCCCCTTAGAAAGATGTCTGAATCACCATTGCTCCTGAAACTACAAAACACCGATGTTAGTTTACCTCTAATTCTTAATATAAACTGTAATTTATTCAACTATACCAAATATACAAGATTAAAATAAATAATAAAGCGATGTTGAATTACCTGTACAGTACTATGATAAAAAAAATACACGTGTACGTATCATTAAATATATGGAATCTTAGTTAAAGACAAAATAATACATAGCTTAATTTATATAACGATATTCTCGACTTGCATTCAATTGCACCATTTAAAACTGGTCTTTACCTGGTATTTACGAGCATCGCCTGGTTTCTCGTCGTGTTGTTCATGCAATCGTATCTCAAATTTGCTGATTCTGAGTACTGTATTTTGTTACATTTTCCTGTGCTATCATCAATCATATTTATTATCCATCTTGTTCACTACGGTTTTTTACTCCCACCTAGTATTTGAGCTTAACGGGACAATCATTTTGAAACAATAAATACATACAACATTTCATAAACGAATTCAAAATACAATGGCGTCATGGTAGGTTTTACAAATCTCCGTCCATTTCCCTTCATTATTTTTTTAAAAGGTTTTTTTTTTTAAAAAAAAAAAAAAAAGAAAAAAAGAAACGTCACCTTTTACTTACAGATCTCGAACTGCACCAGCTTCTTTCCCAGTGTGACAATAAATCCAAGTCTCGCGCACAGTTTAGATGAGTCCAGCTGCCCGCGACTGCGCACAATCTAGGGAACGCGCTGCCCCTATGCAAAAAACACAATGACCACTGTGCAACAGCCACTGATTTGGAAAATAATGATTTATCACAGACGATCAATGCATTTACTGACGCCATTAGATTACCATAATAAAGACGTATTTTTGTTCTGTAAATTTGTGTGGGATTTGATAACAATTTTCTACCCATTAACAATTATAATCTTTGTACGAACATGTTACAACACTATGCTTCTTGCCCATTCACAACATGTGTAATGCTTGTCAGCATTCTGTAATGGTTAAACCTAGTTTTAGGTAGGTAAATATTAGTAATTTCACAGATATGAAAATGCGTTCTTAACTTCCTTTTTGGGTAAAGACAAATGTGAAAAGAGTCAATAGTATTTCCTGTCATGGGATTGCAACGATATATTTTCATATCTTCAGTTACCTTTCACGATGGTATTAAAACACTTTGTCATAAATTGATTTTGAATACATTTACGCTGCTTATTTATACTGTTACACTAATGTTACTACCGTCCGCCCTTGCCAATCTCACCAGGGGGGCCCCAAATGGCAGTTTCTGTGAGAAGTTAAAAGATTTAAAAGGAAAGTGTTCATGCTTCGGGACATCGAAAGTGGAGCGACAATGTAACATTGTTAAATAAAACATTATATTTTTTTTTGCCAAAAGCGGCAATGATACTAAGCACTATGTTTTCAAATTCTTCTGCCTAAAAAACGTCATAGCAACAGCCTCTCCCAAGTTATCGTGGTCATTTGCATTTGTTGAAATTCAAAATTAACGATAACAGCTGTTGTGTTACAAAAAGCAAAAGAGAACGGTACGTCTTACTAATAATTCTGTTCAAGTGTTAAAGATGTGGTCTGGGAACTTGTCAGTAAAAGTGCTTGCCTTATCTGAAGGGACACTATGTTGTTATCTGTTTGTTTCACAGCAGGTGCATGTATTGTTCGGGCAGGTACCACGCCGGGGAGGGTTAGGTTGAGAGAGCAAAGTAGTGTGTGTGAGGGGAGGGTGGAGTCAGGGAGAGTGGTGTGCTGCAGTGATTGGAGGAGAGCAGGTTGGGGTGGAGAGGATGCCAGATGGGTGGTACAAGAACAGGAGGGGCGTCAGTTTTTGAGCGCGAGTTGTGAGAGAGTCGTGAATGAAAGTAGAGACAAAGTGAAAGTGACAGTGAGTAATAACCTGAAAGACTGCGTGACCAGGAACTGACAGGAGTCTGTGAGAGAGATAGAGCGAGAGAGCCGGTACAGGCTGTGAGATGTCCTGGAGGAGCACTGAAATTAGGAGAAGTAAAAGAGGCGTGGGGTGGAGAACTGGATAGCTAGAGAATAGGGTGGTTTATTGTTTTGGCGTGGTCTTAGCCCATAGAGATCGAGTGCACTGCAAAATAATTAAAAAGTGGATATCCCGTTTGCACCTGCAACCCTCGAGTCTGTCCATTTATTCTTGAAATAAAAGCAAAATAGACCCAAAATAGACAGAAAAAGTGAGATTAAATCACGCTGCCGGTCTCTACAATGTATCAAACAGGGTTTACAGCAGTCGACCTGTCAGGAACGATTCTGAAACCCTGGGCTGAAGGAGAGAGTGAAAAAGCAGCTATAGAGGAGCTACGGCGACGGGGGAGAGAAGTTGGTAAAGTGCTGGCTGGAAAGCGCATGGTGCAGCGCAAGATGGCTGCTATGCTAGGTGGCAGCGGATACGCTACACCGGAAGAGAAGGACGAGATGGAACCTGATGCGACGTCAGTACAGACGGAAACGAGAGTGGCTGTTGCAGGGCGGAAGAGCGGCCATTTTGCGGGGCACCAAAACAACAACAAAGGGGCCTACGCGATGCTGCATGAATCGGGTGAGCAAAGCTGGCAAATGTTTAAAGAACAGAGAGCCATAGTAAATGAATGGAACAGTGAGGTTCAATTGATGCAATTGATTTGTTGTTTACCTGAAGTAGACGAGACACCGCTGGCCCCAGCTTCAGTCCCTACAGCATCGGTCAGTGCATCGGAGCCACACACACCGGGGCTTCCACCTCCCACGGTCACCGTCGTTCACCCACCTCCTGACCCTGGCCTGCTTGTGGGGCGGACCTTCGCCAGAGATTACTGCCACCCGCATTCAAGGAGTACCCTGCCATGCCCTAATCGTTACAGGTTCTACAGTCAAACCAACGACTGTACACCTCTGTATGGTCACCGGAGAGGTCACGCCGATGTTGGAAAAGGGGAGGTTTGCCATTGAGGTGGCTGGGCGAACTGTACACCACCCTGTCTGGGTCGCAGAAGTACAAGATCCCTGCATATTAGGGTTGGACTTCCTCCAGTTCACAGGGGAGCAATTGGACCTGCAGTCCAGGACTATGAGGTTTTCAGGGAGGCTTCCCTTCGCCTTGACCCTGCCAGGAAGGGTCACTCCGGAAACAAGCACCCCTGTTAGGCAGATCAAAGGGCCTGTGGGGCCCCCACCCCTACCTGCACGTCCGCCTCCAAGATCTGCCTGCCCCCGCTGTTCGCCCCCAGCCATTAGGCACGATTCCACCTGACCATGTGATCGGTCCTCACCTCCGCGGGAGGGCTGCTGACCGACCCTGAGCCGTCCACCGGCGTACTGCGGAGGCCGCCCCAACACTGAGCCGGCGGGCCTTGCCTCCCCCCCGGCCCGGCCCGATCACCACAGCTAAACCTCCGTCTTCATCTGTCTTTCCATCGTCTCACCCTCCTGCTGTAGCTCCACGACCCGGGAAGTCAGGTCCCGCAGAAGACCCAGCTACCGCCGCCATCCATGCTGTCTGGAACCAGAGCTGTGAAGGGCTCCACTCGGAGCAGCGGCGCCAGCTTTGGGATCTGTTGTTCGAGTTCCGCCACAGCTTTGCTGTCTCGCCAGAAGATGTAGGAAGAACCCACCTGGTTCAACATCTCATCGACACAGGGGATGCCCGCCCCATCAAACAGTGACCGTGCCACATGCCCCTCGGGCACCAAGAGGCTGCAGACCGGGTCCTGGAGGAGATGAGAGTCGCCAGCATCATCGAGCCTTCCGACAGCCCCTGGACCTCCCCAGTGGTGATGGTACCCAAGAAAGATGACAAGTGGAGGTTCTGCGTGGATTACCGGCACCTAAATGAGGTCACAGTTAAAGATTCCTATCCGCTCCCCAACACTGACGAGGCCCTGGACCTGGTGGCGGGGTATAAGTGGTTCTCCACGCTAGACCTCCGGAGTGGGTACTGGCAGGTAGCCCTCCTGAAGCAAGACGCAAGACGGCGTTCTCGACGGGCCGCGGGCTGTGGCAGTTCCGAGCCTTGCCCTTCGGGCTCTGCAACGCCCCAACCACCTTCAAGTGCCTAATGGAGGGGGCTCCCGAGTGGCGCATCCAGTAAAGGCGCTCCTCGCAGGATGTGCCCTATAGCCTGGAGATCGCTGGTTCGAATCCAGGCTATGTCACAACTGACCGTGACCGAGAGTTCCTAGGGGGCGGCGCACAATTGGCTGAGCGCTGCCCTGGTAGGGAGGGCTTAGGTCGGCAGGGGAATCCACGGCTCACCGCGCATCAGCGACCCCTGTGGCCGATAGGGCGCCTGTGGCTCTGCAGCGGAGCCGCCAGATCTGTGTTGTCCTCCGGCACTATAGGTCTGGTAGCATTGCTGTGGATCTGCAGTGCGAAAAATGACGGCTTGGAAGGAGCACGTTTCGGAGGACGCGTGTTTCAGCCTCCGTTTCCTGAGTCGGCGGGGGGGTTGCGAGCGGTGAGCCGGGGATACAGATAATAATTGGGCATGCTAAATTGGGGTGAAAACCGGGGTAAAAATAATTGGCGACGACTAAATTTAAAAAAAAAAAAAGTGCCTAATGGAAAGAGTCCTGTCCGGAGTGCCCTCCGCCCGCTGCCTGGTCTATTTGGACCTGTTGGTCCACGGTGGTACCTTCACTGAAGCAATCGCCACACTGAGGGAGGTTCTGGGGATAGTTGCCCGGGCCGGCTTGAAACTGCACCCTGAGATGTGCTGCCTCCTGCGGAGGAAAGTGTCCTTCTTGGGCCACCGTGAGAGCGCTGAGGGGATCACCACAGAGACGGACAAGGTTGCGTCTGTGAGAGACTGGCCGGTCCCAGCCAACCCTCGTCAGGTG